>NW_026511496.1:0-89634 GCF_027579735.1 Bombina bombina
GCATTTAAGAAAAGCTCTTTTGATCAGAGTGCATAACCACCTCCCCAAATCTAATGCTAATCTTGAGACACTCAGGATATCGCAATACATTGTGATGCTTCATATTCATGTCTGTGTTATAAAGAGGTAATGAGGGCAAAGTTAAACTCGCTTGATTCAGATATAGCTTGTGATTTTAAGACTTTTAACTTAACTTCTGTTTTCAAATTTACTATATTTCGTGGTACCCTTTTGTTGAAAAAGAATGTATACATATCCTACACTACTGTGATCTAGCTGGTGATTGGTGATAAACATTTTGTCTCTTGCTATTGACTCACCAGGTGTGCTCAGCTAACTCCCAGTTGTTCAATGATTATCTGGAGCTGATTTTAACTGTGTTTTAACCCCTTTGCATGTATTAAATACACAAGACATTTTATTTTCTTTCATGTAATTAGCAAGAGTCCATGAGCTAGTGACGTATGGGATATACATTCCTACCAGGAGGGGCAAAGTTTCCCAAACCTCAAAATGCCTATAAATACACCCCTCACCACACCCACAAATCAGTTTTACAAACTTTGCCTCCTATGGAGGTGGTGAAGTAAGTTTGTGCTAGATTCTACGTTGATATGCGCTCCGCAGCAGGTTGGAGCCCGGTTTTCCTCTCAGCGTGCAGTGAATGTCAGAGGGATGTGAGGAGAGTATTGCCTATTTGAATTCAATGATCTCCTTCTACGGGGTCTATTTCATAGGTTCTCTGTTATCGGTCGTAGAGATTCATCTCTTACCTCCCTTTTCAGATCGACGATATACTCTTATATATACCATTACCTCTACTGATTCACGTTTCAGTACTGGTTTGGCTTTCTACTACTTGTAGATGAGTGTCCTGGGGTAAGTAAGTCTTATTTCTTCTGTTAAGTGTGATCAGTCCACGGGTCATCATTACTTCTGGGATATTAACTGCTCCCCTACAGGAAGTGCAAGAGGATTCACCCAGCAGAGCTGCATACAGCTCCTCCCCTCTACGTCACCCCCAGTCATTCTCTTGCACCCAACGACTAGATAGGATGTGTGAGAGGACTATGGTGATTATACTTAGTTTTATATCTTCAATCAAAAGTTTGTTATTTTAAAATAGCACCGGAGTGTGTTATTACCTCTCTGGCAGAGTTTGAAGAAGAATCTACCAGAGTTTTTGCTATGATTTTAGCCGGAGTAGTTAAGATCATATTGCTGTTTCTCGGCCATCTGAGGAGAGGTAAACTTCAGATCAGGGGACAGCGGGCAGATGAATCTGCATAGAGGTATGTAGCAGCTTTTATTTTCTGACAATGGAATTGATGAGAAAATCCTGCCATACCGATATAATGTCATGTATGTATACTTTACACTTCAGTATTCTGGGGAATGGTACTTCACTAGAATTACACTGTAAGAAGTACATAAAGCTGTTTAATAACTAGAAATTATGTTTAACGTTTTTGCTGGAATGTAAAATCGTTTTCATTTGCTGAGGTACTGAGTGAATAAATGTTTGGGCACTATTTTTCCACTTGGCAGTTGCTTAATTTTTTTCTGACAGTTTCTGTTCTCTCTCACTGCTGTGTGTGAGGGGGAGGGGCCGTTTTTTGGCGCTTTTGCTACGCATCAGATTTTTCAGTCAGCAACTCATTGTATTTCCTGCATGATCCGGTTCATCTCTACTGAACTCAGGAGTCTTCAAAACTTATTTTGAGGGAGGTAATTTCTCTCAGCAGAGCTGTGAGAATTATAGTTGACTGAGATAAAAAACGTTTATTCTGTAATTGGTTCCTGCTTTCAGAATTTGTTATCCTTGCTAATGGGATTAAACCTTTGCTAAAGTTGTGTTGTTTACAAGGATTGAGGCTATAACTGTTTCAATTTATTAATTTTCAACTGTCATAGATCTTCTGTGCTTCTTAAAGGCACAGTACGTTTTTAATATTATTCTAATTGAATTGTATTCCAAGTTGCAAGTTTATTTGCTAGTGTGTTAAACATGTCTGATTCAGAGGAAGATACCTGTGTCATTTGTTGCAATGCCAAAGTGGAGCCCAATAGAAATTTATGTACTAACTGTATTGATGCTACTTTAAATAAAAGTCAATCTGTACAAATTGAACAAATTTCACCAAACAACGAGGGGAGAGTTATGCCGACTAACTCGCCTCACGTGCCAGTACCTGCATCTCCCGCTCGGGAGGTGCGTGATATTGTAGCGCCGAGTACATCTGGGCGGCCATTACAAATCACATTACAGGATATGGCTACTGTTATGACTGAAGTTTTGGCTAAATTACCAGAACTAAGAGGTAAGCGTGATCACTCTGGGGTGAGAACAGAGTGCGCTGATAATATTAGGGCCATGTCAGACACTGCGTCACAGGTGGCAGAACATGAGGACGGAGAACTTCATTCTGTGGGTGACGGTTCTGATCCAAACAGACTGGATTCAGATATTTCAAATTTTAAATTTAAACTGGAAAACCTCCGTGTATTACTAGGGGAGGTGTTAGCGGCTCTGAATGATTGTAACACAGTTGCAATACCAGAGAAAATGTGTAGGTTGGATAAATATTTTGCGGTACCGACGAGTACTGACGTTTTTCCTATACCTAAGAGACTTACTGAAATTGTTACTAAGGAGTGGGATAGACCCGGTGTGCCGTTCTCACCCCCTCCGATATTTAGAAAAATGTTTCCAATAGACGCCACCACACGGGACTTATGGCAAACGGTCCCTAAGGTGGAGGGAGCAGTTTCTACTTTAGCTAAGCGTACCACTATCCCGGTGGAGGATAGCTGTGCTTTTTCAGATCCAATGGATAAAAAATTAGAGGGTTACCTTAAGAAAATGTTTGTTCAACAAGGTTTTATATTGCAACCCCTTGCATGCATTGCGCCGATCACGGCTGCAGCGGCGTTCTGGATTGAGTCTCTGGAAGAGAACATTAGTTCAGCTACTCTGGACGACATTACGGACAGACTTAGAGTCCTTAAACTAGCTAATTCATTCATTTCGGAGGCCGTAGTACATCTAACTAAACTTACGGCGAAGAATTCAGGATTCGCCATTCAGGCACGCAGGGCGCTGTGGCTAAAATCCTGGTCAGCTGACGTTACTTCTAAGTCTAAATTGCTTAATATACCTTTCAAAGGGCAGACCTTATTCGGGCCCGGGTTGAAAGAGATTATCGCTGACATTACAGGAGGTAAAGGCCATGCCCTGCCTCAGGACAAAGCCAAAGCTAAGACTAGACAGTCTAATTTTCGTTCCTTTCGTAATTTCAAAGCAGGAGCAGCATCAACTTCCTCTGCACCAAAACAGGAAGGAGCTGTTGCTCGCTACAGACAAGGCTGGAAACCTAACCAGTCCTGGAACAAGGGCAAGCAGACCAGGAAACCTGCTGCTGCCCCTAAAACAGCATGAATTGAGGGCCCCCGATCCGGGATCGGATCTAGTGGGGGGCAGACTTTCTCTCTTCGCCCAGGCTTGGGCAAGAGATGTCCAGGATCCCTGGGCACTAGAGATAATATCTCAGGGATACCTTCTGGACTTCAAATACTCTCCTCCAAGAGAGAGATTTCATCTGTCAAGGTTGTCAACAATCCAGACAAAGAAAGAGGCGTTTCTACGCTGCGTACAAGAACTCTTGTTAATGGGAGTAATCCATCCAGTTCCACGATCGGAACAGGGACAGGGGTTTTACTCAAATCTGTTTGTGGTTCCCAAAGAAGAGGGAACTTTCAGACCAATCCTGGACTTAAAGATCCTAAACAAATTCCTAAGAGTTCCATCGTTCAAGATGGAGACTATTCGGACAATTTTACCTATGATCCAAGAGGGTCAGTACATGACCACTGTAGATTTAAAAGATGCTTACCTTCACATACCGATTCACAAAGATCATTACCGGTACCTAAGGTTTGCCTTCCTAGACAGGCATTACCAGTTTGTGGCTCTTCCATTCGGATTGGCTACAGCTCCAAGAATCTTCACAAAGGTTCTGGGTGCTCTTCTGGCGGTACTAAGACCGCGGGGAATCTCGGTAGCTCCATACCTAGACGACATTCTGATTCAAGCTTCAAGCTTTCAAACTGCCAAGTCTCATACAGAGTTAGTACTGGCATTTCTAAGGTCACATGGATGGAAGGTGAACGAAAAGAAAAGTTCACTCGTTCCACTCACAAGAGTTCCCTTCCTGGGGACTCTTATAGATTCTGTAAAAATGAAGATTTACCTGACAGAGGACAGGCTAACAAGACTTCAAAGTGCTTGCCGCACCCTTCATTCCATTCAACACCCGTCAGTGGCTCAATGCATGGAGGTAATCGGCTTAATGGTAGCGGCAATGGACATAGTACCCTTTGCACGCCTACACCTCAGACCACTGCAACTGTGCATGCTAAGTCAGTGGAATGGGGATTACTCAGACTTATCCCCTTCTCTGAATCTGGATCAAGAGACCAGAAATTCTCTTCTTTGGTGGCTTTCTCGGCCACATCTGTCCAGGGGGATGCCATTCAGCAGACCAGACTGGACAATTGTAACAACAGACGCCAGCCTTCTAGGTTGGGGTGCCGTCTGGAATTCTCTGAAGGCTCAGGGACAATGGAGTCAGGAGGAGAGTCTCCTGCCAATAAACATTCTGGAATTGAGAGCAGTTCTCAATGCCCTCCTGGCTTGGCCCCAGTTGACAACTCGGGGGTTCATCAGGTTTCAGTCGGACAACATCACGACTGTAGCTTACATCAACCATCAGGGAGGGACAAGAAGCTCCCTAGCTATGATGGAAGTATCAAAGATAATTCGCTGGGCAGAGTCTCACTCTTGCCACCTGTCAGCAATCCACATCCCGGGAGTGGAGAACTGGGAGGCGGATTTCTTAAGTCGACAGACTTTTCATCCGGGGGAGTGGGAGCTTCATCCGGAGGTCTTTGCCCAAATACTTCGACGTTGGGGCAAACCAGAGATAGATCTCATGGCGTCTCGACAGAACGCCAAGCTTCCTCGTTACGGGTCCAGATCCAGGGATCCAGGAGCAGTCCTGATAGATGCCCTGACAGCACCTTGGGACTTCAGGATGGCTTATGCGTTTCCACCCTTCCCGATGCTTCCTCGATTGATTGCCAGAATCAAACAGGAGAGAGCATCAGTGATTCTAATAGCACCTGCGTGGCCACGCAGGACTTGGTATGCAGACCTGGTGGACATGTCATCCTGTCCACCTTGGTCTCTACCTCTGAAACAGGACCTTCTGATACAGGGTCCCTTCAAACATCAAAGTCTAACTTCTCTGAAGCTGACTGCTTGGAAATTGAACGCTTGATTTTATCAAGACGTGGGTTTTCTGAGTCAGTTATTGATACCTTAATACAGGCTAGGAAACCTGTTACCAGAAAGATTTACCATAAGATATGGCGTAAATACCTATATTGGTGTGAATCCAAAGGTTACTCTTGGAGTAAGGTTAGGATTCCTAGTATATTGTCTTTTCTACAAGAAGGTTTAGAAAAGGGTTTATCTGCTAGTTCATTAAAGGGACAGATCTCAGCTCTGTCCATTCTGTTACACAAAAGTCTGTCAGAAGTTCCTGACGTCCAGGCTTTTTGTCAGGCTTTGGCCAGGATTAGGCCTGTGTTTAAAACTGTTGCTCCACCATGGAGTTTAAACCTAGTTCTTAATGTTTTACAGGGCGTTCCGTTTGAACCCCTTCATTCCATTGATATAAAGTTGTTATCTTGGAAAGTTCTATTTTTAATGGCTATTTCCTCGGCTCGAAGAGTCTCTGAATTATCAGCCTTACATTGTGATTCTCCTTATTTGATTTTTCATTCGGATAAGGTAGTTCTGCGTACTAAACCTGGGTTCTTACCTAAGGTAGTTACTAACAGGAATATCAATCAAGAGATTGTTGTTCCTTCTTTATGCCCAAATCCTTCTTCGAAGAAGGAACGTCTACTGCACAACCTGGATGTAGTCCGTGCTCTAAAATTTTACTTACAGGCAACTAAGGAATTTCGACAAACGTCTTCTCTGTTTGTCGTTTACTCTGGGCAGAGGAGAGGTCAAAGAGCTTCTGCTACCTCTCTTTCTTTTTGGCTTCGTAGCATAATTCGTTTAGCTTATGAGACTGCTGGACAGCAGCCTCCTGAAAGGATTACAGCTCATTCTACTAGAGCTGTGGCTTCCACTTGGGCCTTTAAGAATGAGGCCTCTGTTGAACAGATTTGCAAGGCTGCAACTTGGTCTTCGCTTCATACTTTTTCCAAATTTTACAAATTTGACACTTTTGCTTCATCGGAGGCTATTTTTGGGGGAAAGGTTCTTCAGGCAGTGGTTCCTTCTGTATAAAGAGCCTGCCTATCCCTCCCGTCATCCGTGTACTTTTGCTTTGGTATTGGTATCCCAGAAGTAATGATGACCCGTGGACTGATCACACTTAACAGAAGAAAACATAATTTATGCTTACCTGATAAATTCCTTTCTTCTGTAGTGTGATCAGTCCACGGCCCGCCCTGTTTTAAGGCAGGTAAATATTTTTTAATTTATACTCCAGTCACCACTTCACCCTTGGCTTTTCCTTTCTAGTTGGTCCTTGGTCGAATGACTGGGGGTGACGTAGAGGGGAGGAGCTGTATGCAGCTCTGCTGGGTGAATCCTCTTGCACTTCCTGTAGGGGAGCAGTTAATATCCCAGAAGTAATGATGACCCGTGGACTGATCACACTACAGAAGAAAGGAATTTATCAGGTAAGCATAAATTATGTTTTTCTGTGACACTCTAAGCTATGGTTGGGCACTTTTATATAAAGTTCTAAATATATGTGTTCAAACATTTATTTGCCTTGACTCAGGATGTTCAACATTCCTTATTTCAGACAGTCAGTTTCATATTTGGGATAATGCATATGAATTAATCAATTTTTTTCTTACCTTAAAATTTGACTTTTTCCCTGTGGGCTATTAGGCTCGCGGGGGCTGAAAATGCTTCATTTTATTGCGTCATTCTTGGCGCGGACTTTTTTGGCGCAAAATTTTTTTCTGTTTCCGGCGTCATACGTGTCGCCGGAAGTTGCGTCATTTTTTTTTACTTTTTTTTGCGCCAAAAGTGTCGGCGTTCCGGATGTGGCGTCATTTTTGGCGCCAAAAGCATTTAGGCGCCAAATAATGTGGGCGTCTTTTTTGGCGCTAAAAAATATGGGCGTCACTATTGTCTCCACATTATTTAAGTCTCATTATTTATTGCTTCTGGTTAATAGAAGCTTGTTCACTGGCATTTTTTTCCCATTCCTGAAACTGTCATTTAAGGAATTTGATCAATTTTGTTTTATATGTTGTTTTTTCTATTACATATTGCAAGATGTCTCCGTTTGTCCCTGAGTCAGAAGCCACTTCTGGAAAAATGCTTAACTGAGTTTCAGTTCTACCAAAGCTAAGTTCATTTATTTTAAATGTTATAAATGTTTATCTCTAGCTATGGTTTGTAATAAGTTATTATGATATACTTTTACATGCAGATTCCATTAGTATTTATGCTTTATACATTTCCATTCTTAAGTGCAAGAAATGTTTAGAAGATTTATAAGAAATATTTTTTCTGATTAAGGCTATGTCTGACTTCGTGCCTTCTAATACGATTTTTAGGTCTTTTTCACTTCTTTTTTAATTATTGAAGTTTCAAATGACCAACAACATACTGATTTATCCTTCTCTGATGATGTTTTTTTCTCTTTCAGAAATTCTCTTCATCAGATATTGACACTAACAAATCTACTTTTTTATATAATTTTTTTATTATTAAAGTACATTTGTTCTTTGTTGAAGAGGTGTTGATTATTTTGGATATTAAGGTAACTAGTTCTTTAAGACTAGCTGACACTATTTCTGCCTTTTTATTTCTTCTGTGATTTCAGAGGTTTTCTTTCCAATTCCCCATACTAGGGAATGGAATAGGCTGAGAATTGTCTTTTATTTTTAAACTATATTCTTTGTCAGCAGTTAAAATCAATTTGGAGGGTTCTCCAATTTATTGGAGCTATCTCTACTCCTACTAATTATGCTATTGTTTTTATAGCAAAATAGTATTTATTTTCCTTTATATAGTTGTATCTTGTTTTTGGAAAATTATTTAGTTTCAGGTACTTTTCTTGGTCCTGTGATATTGCAATTGCTTCATTTTTTCTGTTTACTTTAAGATCAAGTATCAGATCATGATTTATTTTAGCATTGTTAAGGGACAACATTTACTAGACTAGGTGCCGTTGCATTTGTCTTGTTGTTTTGCATTTTGCAAGTCCTCTGTTTTGACTGGTCCTTTAAACTGGACTATCATGCTAATGATTTCATTTGTGTCTTCATTTTATTGAATATATTCGCAAATGAGGGTTAATCTATGTCTTTAGCTATTTTAGCTAGAAGAATTCTGTGATTTTTTTAAAAAAAATTAAAAAATCCATATTTCTTTTGTTCTAAGATAATCAATTATAATTTGATTCAATTCTTAACTGTTACTATGGGCTTCAAGATTGAGTTCTAAGACTAAAACTTTAAGCTTATACTAGTTTGGTTGTTCTTATTAAGGAACGAATCCTGAGTTCTTTCCCAAGTAACATGTTTTTAATTGGGGTTCGAAATTAGCTCCCTAATGTTGCGATGCACATGCCGTATTCCAGCTTGGCTGGTAAGGGGCAGGTTAAGACTTCTTTGAAATTTATTTGGTTCTATTTTGTCCAAATTTCTTTGATTTTATTCCAGTAAGGCTAACACTTTCTTTCAGTGTGTTTCTGTCCTATATATTTTGGATACTGTTGAGGCATGGCTGGGTACCCATGGGGTTCAAGCGCTGCTCAGACCTGGAATCTTCTGGGGTTTTTATTCCAGTTCCTTTTCTAGGAACTGGGTTTTGGAGTTTTATTCAAACTATTTTGCCTTTTTGTGGTCTTTGATAGCATTATTTGTTTTCTTTAGATACAATAAATGCGTATTCTTCATTTTTCTGTTTTCATTCAGATTATTTCCTGAGGATGCGGATTCTCATATGTTTCACTTGCTCTTCAGGACATAGTTAGAGGATCTTTTTTCAAAAGCTCTTAATTCCTCACGCAAGGGTCACCTTTTTTTTTAGGTTTCCAGATGGTTTATGTCACTATCTTTGTCTCTATCAGACAAGGGACAATTTGTATTGGGTTCCGTCTGTCGGTTCCTTTAGTCTCTATTATTTCCTTCAGTTGCTATTTATGCATAGAAGTTTTAACAGCATTGGATTCAATTCCCTTTGCTCATTTTCAATGGAAAGATCCTTTCCAGCTTTTTATGAGTGTTGTTTCTTCAAGAACATGGTTGGAGGATCAATTAACCAATCAGTTTGTTGATTCCTCAGACAAGAGTAACCTTTTTTAGATTTCCGGATAGATTCAGTGTCCATGACTCTGTCTCTGTTGGTCAGGAGACGTCTGAAATTGGTTTCAGCTTATCGAAACCTTCAGTCTCAATCATTCCCTTCGGTAGCCTTATGCATGGAAATTCTAGGTTCTTATGACTGCTGCATTGGACGTGTTCCCCTTTTCTCATTTTCACATGCAACCTCTTCAGCTCTGTATGCTGAACCAGTGGTGCCGGGATTATACAAAGATATCTCATTTAATATCTTTAAAACTGATTGTTCGTCACCCTCTGACGTGGTACAGACCACCATCGTTTAGTTCAGGGGGCTTCTTTTTTTCTTCCAACCTGGACTGTGATCTCAACAGGTGCAAGTCTGACAGGTTGGGGAGCTGTATGGGGGTTTCTGACAGCACAAGGGGTTTGGGAAATCTCAGGAGGTGAGATTACCAATCAATATTTTGGAACTCCGTGCAATTTTCAGAAGCTCTTCAGTCATGGCCTCTTCTAAAGAGAGAATCGTTCATTTGTTTTCAGACAGACAATGTCACAACTGTGGCATATGTCAATCATCAAGGAGGGACTCACAGTCCTCTGGCTATGAAAGAAGTATCTCGAATACTGGTATGGGCGGAATCCAGCTCCTGTCTAATCTCTGCGGTTCATATCCCAGGTATTGACAATTGGAAAGCGGATTATCTCAGTCGCCAAACGTTACATCCGGGCGAATGGTCTCTTCACCCAGAGGTGTTTCTTCAGATTGTTCAAATGTGGGGACTTCCAGAAATAGATCTGATGGCTTCTCATCTAAACAAGAAACTTCCCAGGTATCTGTCCAGATCCAGGGATCCTCAGGCGGAAGCAGTGGATGCATTGTCACTTCCTTGGAAGTATCATCCTGCCTATATCTTTCCGCCTCTAGTTCTTCTTCCAAGAGTAATCTCCAAGATTCTGAAGGAACGCTCGTTTTTTCTGCTGGTGGCTCCAGCATGGTCTCACAGGTTTTGGTATACGGATCTTGTCCGCATGGCTTCTTGCCAACCGTGGACTCTTCCGTTAAGACCAGTCCTTCTGTCACAAGGTCCTTTTTTACCATCAGGATCTCAAATCCTTAAATTTAAAGGTATGGAGATTGAACGCTTGATTCTTAGTCAAAGAGGTTTCTCTGACTCTGTGATTAATACTATGTTACAGGCTCGTAGATCTGTATCTAGGAAGATATATTATCGAGTCTGGAAGACTTACATTTCTTGGTGTCTTTCTCATCATTTTTCCTGGCATTCTTTTAGAATTCCGAGAATTTTTTTCAGTTTCTTCAGGATGGTTTGGATAAAGGTTTGTCTGCAAGTTCCTTGAAAGGACAAATCTCTGCTCTTTCTGTTCTTTTTCACAGAAGGATTGCTTTTCTTCCTGATATTCATTGTTTTGTACAAGCTTTGGTTCGTATAAAACCTGTCATTAAGTCAATTTCTCCTCCTTGGAGTTTGAATTTGGTTCTGGGGGCTCTTCAAGCTCTTCCGTTTGAACCTATGCATTCACTGCACATTAAATTACTTTCTTGGAAAGTTTTGTTTTCTTTTGGCCATCTCTTCTGCTAGAAGAGTTTCTGAATTATCTGCTCTTTCTTGTGAATCTCCTTTTCTGATTTTCCATCAGGATAAGGCGGTGTTGCGAACTTCTTTTAAATTTTTATCTAAGGTTGTGAATTCTAACATTAGTAGAGAAATTGTGGTTCCTTCATTATGTCCCAATCCTAAGAATTCTAAGGAGAGATCATTGCATTCTTTGGATGTAGTTAGAGCTTTGAAATATTATGTTGAAGCTACTAAGAATTTCCGAAAGACTTCTAGTCTATTTGTTATCTTTTCTAGGAAAGGTCAGAAGGCCTCTGCCATTTCTTTGGCATCTTGGTTGAAATCTTTAATTCATCATGCTTATGTCGAGTCGGGTAAATCTCCGCCTCAAAGGATTACAGCTCATTCTACTAGGTCAGTTTCTACTTCCTGGGCGTTTAGGAATGAAGCTTCGTTTGATCAGATTTGCAAAGCAGCAACTTGGTCTTCTTTGCATACTTTTACTAAATTCTACCATTTTGATGTGTATTCTTCTTCTGAAGCAGTTTTTGGTAGAAAAATACTTCAGGCAGCTGTTTCAGTTTGATTCTTCTGCTTATAATTTCAGTTTTCTTCATTATAAGATTTAAACTTTATTTTGGGTGTGGATTATTTTTCAGCGGAATTGTCTGTCTTTATTTTATCCCTCCCTCTCTAGTGACTCTTGCGTGGAAGATCCACATCTTGGGTAGTCATTATCCCATACGTCACTAGCTCATGGACTCTTGCTAATTACATGAAAGAAAACATAATTTATGTAAGAACTTACCTGATAAATTCATTTCTTTCATATTAGCAAGAGTCCATGAGGCCCACCCTTTTTTGTGGTGGTTATGATTTTTTTGTATAAAGCACAATTATTCCAATTCCTTGTTTTTTATGCTTTAGCACTTTTTTCTTATCACCCCACTTCTTGGCTATTCGTTAAACTGATTTGTGGGTGTGGTGAGGGGTGTATTTATAGGCATTTTGAGGTTTGGGAAACTTTGCCCCTCCTGGTAGGAATGTATATCCCATACGTCACTAGCTCATGGACTCTTGCTAATATGAAAGAAATGAATTTATCAGGTAAGTTCTTACATAAATTATGTTTTATGTAAGACCTTACCTAATAAATTAATTTCTTTCATATTGGCAAGAGTCCATGAGGCCCACCCTTTCTATGGTGGTTATGATTTTTTTGTATAAAGCAAAATTATTTCCAAATTCCTTTGTTGATGCTTTTTACTCCTTTCTTTATCACCCCACTACTTGGCTATTCCTTAAACTGAATTGTGGGTGTGGTGAGGGGTGTATTTATAGGCATTTTGAGGTTTGGAAAACTTTGCCCCTCCTGGTAGGATTGTATATCCCATACGTCACTAGCTCATGGACTCTTGCCAATATGAAAGAAATTAATTTATCAGGTAAGTTCTTACCTAAATTATGTTTTTTACCTAGCTTCACATAATCCACTATTATTATTATTATTCACAATCTGTCATTCACATTATTATACACTCACTATAAAGTGTGTTCTTTTTTTTTCTTTTTCTTTTTTACTATCTTTTATGGCTATCTCTTTTGTTGCCATGGGTTTCATTGAGTCACGGTGACTCTAGTAATTTTAATCAAAAGGTGAAATTTAGTTATAATCACTGATTTATTATGAATATCCCCAGTTTAAATTTATTCCTATTTTCTCCAACATAGGTGTGTCCGGTCCACGGCGTCATCCTTACTTGTGGGATATTCTCTTCCCCAACAGGAAATGGCAAAGAGCCCAGCAAAGCTGGTCACATGATCCCTCCTAGGCTCCGCCTACCCCAGTCATTCTCTTTGCCGTTGTACAGGCAACATCTCCACGGAGATGGCTTAGAGTTTTTTAGTGTTTAACTGTAGTTTTTCATTATTCAATCAAGAGTTTGTTATTTTCAAATAGTGCTGGTACGTACTATTTACTCAGAAACAGAAAAGAGATGAAGAATTCTGTTTGTATGAGGAAAATGATTTTAGCAACCGTAACTAAAATCCATGGCTGTTCCACACAGGACTGTTGAGAGCAATTAACTTCAGTTGGGGGAACAGTTTGCAGTCTCTTGCTGCTTGAGGTATGACACATTCTAACAAGACGATGTAATGCTGGAAGCTGTCATTTTCCCTATGGGATCCGGTAAGCCATGTTTATTACGATTGTAAATAAGGGCTTCACAAGGGCTTATTTAAACTGTAGACTTTTTCTGGGCTAAATCGATTGATTATTAACACATATTTAGCCTTGAGGAATCATTTTATCTGGGTATTTTGATATAATAATATCGGCAGGCACTGTTTTAGACACCTTATTCTTTAGGGGCTTTCCCCAAGCATAGGCAGAGTCTCATTTTCGCGCCGGTGTTGCGCACTTGTTTTTGAGAGGCATGGCATGCAGTCGCATGTGAGAGGAGCTCTGATACTTAGAAAAGACTTCTGAAGGCGTCATTTGGTATCGTATTCCCCTTTGGGTTTGGTTGGGTCTCAGCAAAGCAGATACCAGGGACTGTAAAGGGGTTTAAAGCTTAAAACGGCTCCGGTTCCGTTATTTTAAGGGTTAAAGCTTCCAAAATTGGTGTGCAATATTTTCAAGGCTTTAAGACGCTGTGGTGAAAATTTGGTGAATTTTGAACAATTCCTTCATGTTTTTTCGCAATTGCAGTAATAAAGTGTGTTCAGTTTAAAATTTAAAGTGACAGTAACGGTTTTATTTTAAAACGTTTTTTGTACTTTCTGATCAAGTTTATGCCTGTTTAACATGTCTGAACTACCAGATAGACTGTGTTCTGAATGTGGGGAAGCCAGAATTCCTATTCATTTAAATAAATGTGATTTATGTGATAATGACAATGATGCCCAAGATGATTCCTCAAGTGAGGGGAGTAAGCATGGTACTGCATCATTCCCTCCTTCGTCTACACGAGTCTTGCCCACTCAGGAGGCCCCTAGTACATCTAGCGCGCCAATACTCCTTACTATGCAACAATTAACGGCTGTAATGGATAATTCTGTCAAAAACATTTTAGCCAAAATGAACCCTTGTCAGCGTAAGCGTGGCTGCTCTGTTTTAGTTACTGAAGAGCATGACGACGCTGATATTAATATCTCTGAAGGGCCCCTAACCCAATCTGAGGGGGCCAGGGAGGTTTTGTCTGAGGGAGAAATTACTGATTTAGGGAACATTTCTCAGCAGGCTGAATCTGATGTGATTACATTTAAATTTAAATTGGAACATCTCCGCATTTTGCTTAAGGAGGTATTATCCACTCTGGATGATTGTGAAAATTTAGTCATCCCAGAGAAACTATGTAAAATGGACAAGTTCCTAGAGGTGCCGGGGCTCCCAGAAGCTTTTCCTATACCCAAGCGGGTGGCGGACATTGTTAATAAAGAATGGGAAAGGCCCGGTATTCCTTTCGTTCCTCCCCCCATATTTAAAAAATTGTTTCCTATGGTCGACCCCAGAAAGGACTTATGGCAGTCAGTCCCCAAGGTCGAGGGAGCGGTTTCTACTTTAAACAAACGCACCACTATTCCAATAGAGGATAGTTGTGCTTTCAAAGATCCTATGGATAAAAAATTAGAAGGTTTGCTTAAAAAGATGTTTGTTCAGCAGGGTTACCTTCTACAACCCATTTCATGCATTGTCCCTGTCACTACTGCCGCATATTTCTGGTTTGATGAACTGCTTAAGGTGCTCGATAGTGACTCTCCTCCTTATGAGGAGATTATGGACAGAATCAATGCTCTCAAATTGGCTAATTCTTTCACTCTAGACGCCTCTTTGCAATTGGCTAAGTTAGCGGCTAAGAACTCTGGGTTTGCTATTGTGGCGCGCAGAGCGCTTTGGTTGAAATCTTGGTCGGCTGATGCGTCTTCCAAGAACAAGCTACTAAACATTCCTTTCAAGGGGAAAACGTTGTTTGGTCCTGACTTGAAAGAGATTATCTCTGATATCACTGGGGGTAAGGGCCACGCCCTTCCTCAGGATCGGCCTTTCAAGGCAAAAAATAGACCTAATTTTCGTCCCTTTCGTAAAAACGGACCAGCCCAAGGTGCTACGTCCTCTAAGCAAGAGGGTAATACTTCTCAGGCCAAGCCAGCTTGGAGACCAATGCAAGGCTGGAACAAGGGAAAGCAGGCCAAGAAACCTGCCACTGCTACCAAGACAGCATGAAATATTGGCCCCCGATCCGGGACCGGATCTGGTGGGGGGCAGACTCTCTCTCTTCGCTCAGGCTTGGGCAAGAGATGTTCTGGATCCTTGGGCGCTAGAAATAGTCTCCCAGGGTTATCTTCTGGAATTCAAGGGACTTCCCCCAAGGGGGAGGTTCCACAGGTCGCAGTTGTCTTCAGACCACATAAAAAGACAGGCGTTCTTACATTGTGTAGAAGACCTGTTAAAAATGGGAGTGATTCATCCTGTTCCATTAAGAGAACAAGGGATGGGGTTCTACTCCAATCTGTTCATAGTTCCCAAAAAAGAGGGAACGTTCAGACCAATCCTAGATCTCAAGATCTTAAACAAATTTCTCAAGGTCCCATCGTTCAAGATGGAAACCATTCGAACTATCCTTCCTTCCATCCAGGAAGGTCAATTCATGACCACGGTGGATTTAAAGGACGCGTATCTACATATTCCTATCCACAAGGAACATCATCGGTTCCTAAGGTTTGCATTCCTGGACAATCATTACCAGTTCGTGGCGCTTCCTTTCGGATTAGCCACTGCTCCAAGGATTTTCACAAAGGTACTAGGGTCCCTTCTAGCGGTGCTAAGACCAAGGGGCATTGCAGTAGTACCTTACCTGGACGACATTCTGATTCAAGCGTCGTCCCTTCCTCAAGCAAAGGCTCACACGGACATTGTCCTGGCCTTTCTCAGATCTCACGGCTGGAAAGTGAACGTGGAAAAGAGTTCTCTATCCCCGTCAACAAGGGTTCCCTTCTTGGGAACAATTATAGACTCCTTAGAAATGAGGATCTTTCTAACAGAGGCCAGAAAAACAAAGCTTCTGGACTCTTGTCGGATACTTCATTCCGTTCCTCTTCCTTCCATAGCTCAGTGCATGGAAGTGATCGGTTTGATGGTGGCGGCGATGGACATTGTTCCTTTTGCGCGCATTCATCTAAGACCATTACAACTGTGCATGCTCAGTCAGTGGAATGGGGACTATACAGACTTGTCTCCAAAGATACAAGTAAATCAGAGGACCAGAGACTCACTCCGTTGGTGGCTGTCCCTGGACAATCTGTCTCAAGGGATGATGTTCCACAGACCAGAGTGGGTCATTGTCACGACCGACGCCAGTCTGATAGGCTGGGGCGCGGTCTGGGGATCCCTGAAAGCTCAGGGTCTTTGGTCTCGGGAAGAATCTCTTCTACCGATAAATATTCTGGAACTGAGAGCGATATTCAATGCTCTCCAGGCCTGGCCCCAGCTTGCGAGGACCAGGTTCATACGGTTTCAATCAGACAACATGACGACTGTTGCGTACATCAACCATCAGGGGGGAACAAGAAGTTCCCTAGCGATGGAAGAAGTAACCAAAATTATTCTTTGGGCGGAGTCTCACTCCTGCCACCTGTCTGCTATCCACATCCCAGGAGTGGAAAATTGGGAAGCGGATTTTCTGAGTCGGCAGACATTGCATCCGGGGGAGTGGGAACTCCATCCGGAAATCTTTGCCCAAGTCACTCACCTGTGGGGCATTCCAGACATGGATCTGATGGCCTCTCGTCAGAACTGCAAAGTTCCTTGCTACGGGGCCAGATCCAGGGATCCCAAGGCGGCTCTAGTGGATGCACTAGTAGCACCTTGGACTTTCAAACTAGCTTATGTGTTCCCGCCATTTCCTCTCATCCCCAGGCTGATAGCCAGGATCAAGCAGGAGAGGGCGTCGGTGATCTTGATAGCTCCTGCGTGGCCACGCAGGACTTGGTATGCAGATCTGGTGAATATGTCATCGGCTCCACCTTGGAAGCTACCTTTGAGACGAGACCTTCTGGTTCAGGGTCCGTTCGAACATCCGAATCTGGTTTCACTCCAGCTGACTGCTTGGAGATTGAACGCTTGATTTTATCGAAGCGAGGATTCTCAGATTCTGTTATCGATACTCTTGTTCAGGCCAGAAAGCCTGTGACTAGAAAGATTTATCACAAAATTTGGAAAAAATATATCTGTTGGTGTGAATCTAAAGGATTCCCTTGGGACAAGGTTAAGATTCCTAGGATTCTATCCTTCCTTCAAGAAGGATTGGACAAAGGATTATCTGCTAGTTCCCTGAAGGGACAGATTTCTGCCTTGTCGGTATTACTTCACAAAAAGTTGGCAGCTGTGCCAGATGTTCAAGCCTTTGTTCAGGCTCTGGTTAGAATCAAGCCTGTTTACAAACCTTTGACTCCTCCTTGGAGTCTCAATTTAGTTCTTTCAGTTCTTCAGGGGGTTCCGTTTGAACCCTTACATTCCGTTGATATTAAGTTATTATCTTGGAAAGTTTTGTTTTTAGTTGCGATTTCTTCTGCTAGAAGAGTCTCAGAATTATCTGCTCTGCAGTGTTCTCCTCCTTATCTGGTGTTCCATGCAGATAAGGTGGTTTTACGTACTAAACCTGGTTTTCTTCCAAAAGTTGTTTCTAACAAAAACATTAACCAGGAGATTATCGTACCTTCTCTGTGTCCAAAGCCAGTTTCAAAGAAGGAACGTTTGTTGCACAATTTGGATGTTGTTCGCGCTCTAAAATTCTATTTAGATGCTACAAAGGATTTTAGACAAACATCTTCCTTGTTTGTTGTTTATTCAGGTAAAAGGAGAGGTCAAAAAGCAACTTCTACCTCTCTCTCTTTTTGGATTAAAAGCATCATCAGATTGGCTTACGAGACTGCCGGACGGCAGCCTCCCGAAAGAATCACAGCTCATTCCACTAGGGCTGTGGCTTCCACATGGGCCTTCAAGAACGAGGCTTCTGTTGATCAGATATGTAGGGCAGCGACTTGGTCTTCACTGCACACTTTTACCAAATTTTACAAGTTTGATACTTTTGCTTCTTCTGAGGCTATTTTTGGGAGAAAGGTTTTGCAAGCCGTGGTGCCTTCCATTTAGGTGACCTGATTTGCTCCCTCCCTTCATCCGTGTCCTAAAGCTTTGGTATTGGTTCCCACAAATAAGGATGACGCCGTGGACCGGACACACCTATGTTGGAGAAAACAGAATTTATGTTTACCTGATAAATTTCTTTCTCCAACGGTGTGTCCGGTCCACGGCCCGCCCTGGTTTTTTTAATCAGGTCTGATATTTTATTTTCTTTAACTACAGTCACCACGGTACCATATGGTTTCTCCTATGCAAATATTCCTCCTTAACGTCGGTCGAATGACTGGGGTAGGCGGAGCCTAGGAGGGATCATGTGACCAGCTTTGCTGGGCTCTTTGCCATTTCCTGTTGGGGAAGAGAATATCCCACAAGTAAGGATGACGCCGTGGACCGGACACACCGTTGGAGAAAGAAATTTATCAGGTAAACATAAATTCTGTTTTTTATTATTCACTTGATATTTTTCCATTCATATTCACTTACCTTTTTTGGACTTTTCTGGTGAGTTGACAGTGTGTCTTTGTTCTTTAGTGAGTTTTGCTCTTTCTGGAGGGTTATATTAGACCATCAATGATGAATGAGGCTTAAAGTCTATTATGATTATTGTAGTAATCATGTTTGTTTATGTTCTGTGTTAGGGAGGTGTGGTGTAGTGTAGAAGTTCAAATTGGCTATGGATTTATTTCCATTCATTTGCGGTGGTACACACCTCCTTACCGTGACAGTGAAGGAAAGCATTTGATTGGTGGGCGCATGTGCTTCAACAACCTATCACCGGTGATGAAAGGCACCAACTAAATGCATTATACACCAGTAAAGGGCCAATCACATGCACAGTTCACACGCACACCCACCACCTGGATACTCCTCTCCCTTTGATTGGTAATAGTTGTTCCCTATTTAAAGACCGTAATTAATACAGCAATGTTATGCCTGATGAAACGGCGGAGTTACACGCCAAGAAACACGTATTATTTAGGTGCTTATATTTTACATATATGTACTCATTTTTAGCACTGTAGTATTTGTTTGATTTTATTCTTTTTTTCTTCTTCCATAAGACAGGGAGAGTCCACAAATTCATTCCTTGCTGTTGGGAAATACAACATCTGGCCACCAGAAGGAGGCAAAGACACCCCAGCCAAAGGCTTAAATATCCCTCCCACTTCCCCTATCCCCCCCCCCCCCCCCGTCATTATTTGTCTTTTCGTTACTATAGTCCTGTAATGGGTATGTTCCCTTCAAGAAAGGACTGGAGTTTTAAGTAGTCATGTCAACCTCTCAGTGAGAGTATTGATGAATGTTAGTCTGGAGATGCAGGGAAAGTTTTTCTGCAAACCCATTCAGACTGCCGCCTAACAGCTCCCAGGCAATCAGTGTTGACGAGTTTCACTGCTTGCTATTACACACTCAAGAGGCAAGAGGTCATTTATAACTGCTTTTATGTGTTAGTTTTTTGGGCTCATAGACTGTGTGCTTTTGGCTTGGAACAAACAGGGTTCACTTTCGTTTTTGTGTGTTGCGCAGCTCATAAAAACTTGGCATATTTTTCATTGCAGGGGTCCTACACACTGTGTGACCGGATGCTATCTTTTTGTTTTTCCTGTGGAGTGTGTTTTCTCTGTTGGCTGTCTGGGTCTAGGAGGTGGTGAGTGCTCCAGCCATTGGGATTATAAAGGTGCCGTTTTTTGTTTGTTTTTTATAAAGTGTTTACTTTTTGTCTGCCCTTCTGTGAATATATCCTAGGAGGACTCTATTAAATTAGAAGGTTCCGCTCCTTCTGTACTGATTATTAATTCCTTTTTTATATTGTGAGGAGGCTGTGGTTTGCCCGCCTGCTCAATTTTGTTCCATTTGCCTAAGCACTGTTTTAAAGTCTAAGAAGGGAGACAAGCCTGCTAATACTCATAGCCCTATTAGCCCCTCTGAGCCTTCTACCTCTCAGGAGTCTGGGTCCTGAGATATTACTATCCTTTCTACCCTACCCGCTCCACATGCAACTCCCCGCAGCTTAACTAATCCTCCATCTGGAGGGGGCTTTTTTCCTGCTGACTTTACCGCGCAGTTACAATCTGCAGTGTCTTTGGCCCTGAGTGCCTTTACCTTGCTCTAACAAACGCAAGAGAAAGGTTAAACATGGTTCTCCTGACCTAGAGTCATCTAAATATTTTTCGGATTTAGCTACTATGTCCCAGCTATCCGAGGATGAGTTAACCTCTGTAGCTTCAGAGAGTGAACTTTCTGAGCCGGAAACTTCAGTTTCTTAACCTCCTTCAGTGGATGCTCGCTCTCTTGGTGGCTCTTTACAGATCTGTCTCAAGGCACGTGCTTCTTGACACCGTCCTGGGAGATTGTGACCAAGGACGCAAGCCTTTTTGGCTGGGAAAATGGTTGGGGTGCCAAGAAGGCACAAGGGCTGTGGACTCAGGAGTCCTCCCTTCCGATCAATATATTGGAACTCCAGGCAATCTTCAATGCCTTGAAGGCTTGGTCATTTCTGGGTTTGTCCCAGTTTATCAGATTTCAATCAGACAATATAACCTTGGTGTTGCCTACATCAACCATCAGGGGGGAACGAGAAGTCCATTGGGGATGAGAGAAGTATCTCAGATACTAGAAAGGGCGGAGACTCAGATGTACGCTGTCAGCGATCCACAACTGGGAAGCTGGCTTCCTTAGCAGGCAATCCTTTCACCCAGGGGAATGGTCTCTCCACCCGAGGTGTTTGCAGAGCTATGAAGTGAATGGGGGACGCCGTAGATAGATCTCATGGCATCCCGCCTCAATACCAAGCTACTCAGGTACGGTTCGAGGGATCCTCAGGCGGAACTGATAGATGCCCTATCAGTACCCTGGAGGTTCAGACTCATATCTTTTTCCTTCTTTACCGCTTCTCCCTCGTGTGGTGGCTCGCGCCAAGCAAGAGCAAGCATTAGTGATTCTGATTGCTCCATCGTGGCCGCGAAGGACGTGGTTTGCGGATCTGGTGTGTGTGATTCTCTAGCCAAAATGGTAGCGGACAATTCCTCTACTGAGGATTTTCAGAACTGCATTCAAGCACTTAAAATGGCATTTATGTGTGATGCTGTAATGGACATTATTAAGATCATTGTCAAAAAAAATATGTCTATGGCAGTGCTGGCAAGGAGATCCTTATGGTTAAAATCTTGGTCAGCAGACATGATCTCAAAAAATAGACTGGCTCTTTCCTTCCAAGGGAAGATTCTATTTGGTTCAGACTTGGACTCGATTTGTGATCATGTCACTGGTGGGAAAGGAGCTTTTCTTCCTCAGGATAAAAATCCAAAGGAAATAAATGAAGAGGAAATAAAGTTTGTTCCTTTCGCTCCTCAGGAGATCATGAGCCCTCCAAGGTAGCCTGGAAGACTAGTTCTTCATGGTAAAAGTCCAAGCAATCCAAATTCCATCACCACCACTAAATCAGCATGAAGGTGGGGGGCCCCTGAAACAGAATCTGTTCTTTATAGGCGACCGTTCTAATGACACCTCTTTATACCCTGCTTTGCCTTTCCTACCTTTGGGAGCATTTTAAAGCTCTTGTATGGGTTTGTGACCTCCACCTAGTGGAGTGTTATGGAAGACTGTGGACCATCATCATTCCGAAAGAAAATTTATCAGGTAAGCATAAATTTTGTGTTTGGGGTAAATTTTTTAAATTCAGTTAAATTATACCAAATGATCCTGGACCCATTGCCATTATGTGTCTTAAAATTATTTCAGAAGTGTGCAGAGCTGCAACTACCAACCTTCTAATTACTAAAATCAATGACAAACCCGTACTTGTTTGCTAATTTATGAACACGGGATCCTAGGGAAGCTTTTTTTTAACCATTTGTCTTATTGATTGCACAAGTTGTATGTAAATAATTTTAATGAGAAACACATTGGTGATTTTTTTTTTTATATGATTGACTGCCAACTGGTGGCAATACATGTGCCTAGATCTATACCTTGGGTTATCTACTTTTAAAATATGTATATAGTTTTGTGGGTCAATTTTGAGAATTTTGGGTAGTTCTACTATATTAACCCTTTTGTGACTGGGTAAATTTGTCTACAATGGAACAGCGGAACTAACGGCGCTAAAGCCCAGCGTGGTTAGGACGGAATAAAGCGCCATAACAGCTTTAAAAGATTTAACGAGTTACCAAATTGCATTGTTTTTAAAACATGATGTACATTGCTGCAGATAAAAACCTTAAAATTATCAAAATTAAGAAAAGATAAATAATATATATACATGTTGGGTTTTAGCTGACTCAGAAGATGACAATAAACACATGTTGAGAGAGTTCTGTTTAAATTATAGAGAAAATGTTAAAGAAAATAAATTAAATTAAAAAAATGTCCAGTATTTTGGCAAGGTTTTCTCTGAAATCTCCAGTAGGGAGAGGATTAAGAATGTTTTTGTGGTCTCACAAAATAAAATACCCCTGTCTAACAGCACCATTATAATAGTAATGCATTTTAGAAAGTGGAAAATAGTCCTTTGATGATTTGGAAGAAGAGGGCGCCTGCCAGACAGAAAATAGAAAGGATCAAATAAGACCATTGCATTTATTTTATTCTGATTTGTTGATCTGTCAAAATACCACCATGAAATTATATTTTGGTTTTCTCTTGCCATATTGTGCTTTTTTAGCATGAGTGCTAACATTCGAAAGCAGCACATACTTTCCTGCTACTGTGTATATCCCACGGTTATTTTTTTAAGCCTGTTTTATTATTTATATTGTTTCTGAAGAAAATGATTAGTATACAGTTTGTCCTTTCTGAGAGCATATTTCTTTCATATTTTGGGTGGTGAAAACCCATGAGGCGTTACTCCTAGGAATACAACTCCTGGCCACTCGGAGGAGGCAAACATTCCCAAACTCCAAGAGCACTTAATCTCTCCACCTCTCTGGTAGTCCTATTTTGCCTTCACAGGAGGAAGGGGAAGAATTGAGATGCACCAGATTCTTCATTGAAAGTGGTCCTTAGACTGATTTGGGCCCATTTTTCCCTTTAGAGTGCTGGTACTGAAAGACAAGAGAGAGATTGGAGTATGGGGCAGTGACATTATACTCCCAGTGAGGAATTAGTCACAAGCCTGCCACAGGTCAAAGATACACGTAGTTGCTTATTCCACACATAGATCCTCTGCTGTGACGTACGCAGCACAGGATAGGCTCTGTACTTAGAATCTGTCACTTCTAGAGTGGGTGCAGTTCACATCTTGCACTTGCATAGCCCACAGGCTATTTGCAGGTACAGTTATGCACAGTACGTCATAGCCAGGGGTCAGTTAGTCAGATTACACCACTTTCACATACTGTAGACTATATAAGGGGTATGTCTAGCTTATGGAGGAGAACTGTACTCTGGGGAACCTCTTAGACTTTAGAACTGACACTTTTATTGGAGTGGTTTCCCCCCTCCCCCTTAGCACTGGCACTATTTAGGCAGGCTAATTTTGTACATTTTGCATAATGCGCTCCAGTTACATAATTCCTTTTACACAGTTCTCCTCTTTCTACTAAAGTAGTTCGGCAGTTAATTTAATTGCACTCCGATTCTTTCCTGCTGGAGTTGCTTTGCAGCGTTAAGTGGTTTTCTGAGTCTGTGCCATTTGTTTGCTACAGGTGGCTTCAGAAGGTACGATTGCCTAAATTCCAAGATCCAGGGGAATTTGGCGTAGTCAGCTGATATGGTCTCAAAATTGTTTAGCTTTTCTTTTCAAGGAAAGGTTTTGTTTGGACCTGGTCTGGATAGCATTATTTCTATGGTGGCAGATTACGACTTTAATTCTTTAAGGTGGTGAGATGCCATGATACCATACTGTTGGGAATTCATTACCTGGCCACCAGTAGAGGAGGCAAAGACACAAAGTACCCCTTCTTCTTCCCCTACCCTCCTAGTATTTCTTTGCCCAGTCTAGTAGTAGGCTGAGCTATTGTTTAAGATGTATTGAAGACTTACTGGGATATTAATCCCAAAATTTCCCTCATAGGATAGTTCCTTGAAAATAGGGATTTAGTAGAGTACTGGCAATGTAATCTCCTTTTGAGAGTAGTAGTCACAAGCCTGCCACAAATGTTGCTGTTACAGTTCCTTTTGCCTCCTCCTGTTGGGCAGTGAAGATTTACTCCCTCAGTATTTCCTTTTCTGTAAGTTACAGTCCTGGATAGGCTTCTACTGTACATCTGGGTAAAAACAGTGGAGTGGGTCAGTCACTGGGTAAGTACTCGTATGTGTTACACAGCCAGCAGGCTATCAGCAAGTACTTTAGATTCTGTACCTCATAGCCGGACGCAGCAGCAGAGTGTGCACACAGAAGGGGTTTGGGCAATTTTTGTCCTTAATTACTATACCCTCTGAAGATAATCATTGCTCAATGTATTTGGGGTCTGTGATTTTCTATTTTATTGGTGTGGTTTGTGTTTTACTTGGTGTAATACTTAGGGGGTAACGGCCCATTAAATCCTGCTCTGACAAGCGGTTTCCTTAGCGTTTCTCATTCTCATATTGCAGTACAGTGTTCTCTCTAGAAGGGCAGAGTGTGGTACGCCCTTTTCTCTGCAAGCAAGAGGGTTAACACTTTCCAGCCAAAAGAAGCTTTTGACATGCTCTCTGCTTCTATCCTCTGTTGCGCTTCTAGTCCTCAAGCACACAACAGGAGCTTTTAATGCGCTACAGGATCCTTCAGCTTGTTGGTTTGTCTGTCTCTTTGGAGTGGGTAAGAACCCTATGCCCCGGAGCATAAGGGGCACTGGAAAAGGTTTTAGGTGATCTTTTTTTTTTTTAAACACATTTTAATGATATTGTTGCCTCAATACTCTTGAGCATATTTCTTACACACATTTAGTGTTAAGGGGGTGCTTAGCAGAACATTAGACACAGTTTGCAAGTACTGTGTTCAGATCTGTTTTATTTCTTCTCTTGAGTTCAGTGTATTTTTGACTCTATAATGGAACGGACTGGAGCTGCATCTGCTGGGTTTGTCCTGTTAGAGGGTAATCCCTCAAATTTGGTTGTCCCAACAAATAAATGCATGTTTCGCAAATTGTTTACCTGATATCCTCCTGCTCAACTTTGCATTCTCAGTGTAAACTACTCTTGGTGTTACTGACTTTTCCCCAGATTTTAAGGCTCACTTAGTCTGCTATCTTTGAGGTTATTGCAGTCATGCTGCCTTCAAGTTATGGTAAATCTGTCTCATCAAGTGCATCTACTAGTGGTGAGTTACCTATGGTTTCTGCAACTTTTAGGCCACTTACCTGACTGAGGATTCTTCCTCTATATCTGAGGGTGAACGGTTTTCTGAGGAATTATCCGCAAATTTGGATCCAAAACCAAGGGGTATAATTTTAACTTTACGCTAGAACACTTACATTCCTTAAAAACTGGAAGCCCCAAAATGTTCTTTCATGATTTGTATAGCACATACAGTTTCAAATAACTTTCCAATTTTACTTATATTATCTAATTTGCTTCATTATCTTGTTATCCTTTGCTGAAGGAGCGGCATTGCACTACTGGCAGCTAGCTGAACACATCTAGTAAGCCCCAATCACAAGAGACAAATGTGTGCAAGTACCAATCAGCAACTAGCTTCCACTAGTGTAAGATATTTGCATATTCTTTTTCAACAAGGGAAACCAAGAGAACAAAGCACATTTTAAAATAGAAGGGAAATTAAGTGTCTATAAAAATATATGCTCTATCTGAATCATACAAGTTTAATTTTGACTTTCCTATCCCTTTGTTTTGAAAACTTTAAGGGTTCATGTCCCTAAACCTGCTGAGGATAAAACTTTACAGTAATTAGATTGGAGTCTAAGTTCTACATTCTATAATTGATCGCAGAGACTTGCCTTTTTTGCTAGTTGATGAGTCTCTATTGTTAAGTATCTTTTTTATTAACATTTAGACACTCATTTATGTTTTGGGCACTTTTTATAGTTATTTTTATATTTGCTACAATAGATATGGCTCTGTGACTGTTCCTTTTCACTATTCCCTTGCTGTTGGCTTACATTGGGTTAGTGCACGTCCCTTTAGTGTTTCTATAGTTTACGCACGTCTTATTAGAGCATGTTCGCACGGTTATGCGTGCACCATCTTTTTTTAGTTGTCAGTTTTTTTTCATTGCTTTGCCATATGCTATAATGGAGCAGCAGAATTCTGTCCCTAAAACCTACCCAAGAAACTGAGTCACTTGAAGACCTTTCTACCATTATTAGGTGTGCTTATTGTAAGAGCTGAAGTTCCTTCTCCAGCTTATATATGTGGCTCATGTTTAGATTTTGTTAATGCAATCAGACCAATCAAACACTGCTTCTCTGGGTACTAATGCAGCTACTGTTTGTACAGGATAATGCTTTTATTATGACTGCATTTTCTGAAGCGTTGGCTGCTCTCTTACTTTCAAACAAGCGTAAAAGGTCAGTTCAGATTTTACCTTCTACAACTGCTATGTGCACTTTTAGACCAGGGTTACTGTTTTATCTTCAGATGGTAAAGTTACCACTGAGATGAGGATTCCTCATCTGATGTTGAACCTGGTATTTCCTCTTTTTTGTTTAAAGTTGAACATATTCGTTCACTTTTAAAGGAGGACTCAATTACTTCAGGGGTTAAAGATCCTAAAGTTTTTTATAAGGCTTGTAATCGTTTAAATTCAGTATTAATGACTGTTGTTAATCTCCCTGAGGTTTTCCCTGTTCCTGATACTGTCTTTGACATGAACTCTAGTTAATGGTCTAAGCCAGGTAATTATTTTACTCCTTCTGCAAGGTTTAAAAAGTTATATTCTTTACCTTCTGCTAATTTATGTTTATGGGAAACCGTTCCCAAGGTGGATGGGGCCATTTCTACTCTGACTAAACATACTACTATTCCTTTGAAAGACAGTACTTCTTTTAAGGACCATTTAGACAGAAAGTTAGAAGAGCCTTTTTAAATTCAGGTTATATTCTCAGACCAGTTATTTCTATTGCTGATCCAGCTGCTGCTTCTACTGGTTTGCTAGTGGTTCAGAGCAGTCTTTTGATGACTCTGCTAGTGCAAATCTATTGGGGGGTTTTCAGAGTTCCAATTCTTTTATTTGTGATGCTGTTTTTGATATTATGAAGATTAATGTTAAAATCATGTTTTTTGCAGTCTTTGCCAGGAGAGCCTTGTGGCTTAACTCTTGATCTGCTGATATGGTGTCTAAATCTAGATTGTCTTTTTTATCTTTCAGGGAAAGAAGTTATTTGGTTCTGATTTTGATTATATTATTTGTACTGTTACTGGAGGTAAAGGGGCATTTCTTTCTTAACAGAGTCTAGAGGAAAATCTAAAGCTTCTAATTGTTTTTATTCCTTTTGTCAGAATAAGGAACAGAAAGCTGATTCCTCTGCTCAAAACCAAGGTTCCCTCTGGTTCTGTATGTAGACCTAATGCTAACTGACAAGTGAAAACAGGGTAAGAAATCAATCCCTGCTACCAAAACTGCAGATTGTATTAGGAGGCTGGGTTTCAGTCTGTTCCAGATCCCTGGGTTCGCAATATTGTTTCTTAGTAATATCGATAAGAATTCAGAACAAAGCCTCCAAAAGGAAGTTTTTTTTTCTGTCCAATGTTTTAAGGAATCCTGTAAAAGCTCAAGCTTTTCTTCAGTGTGTCTCAGATCGGAAATATTTAGGAGTGATTGTTCCAGTTCCTTTGCAGGAACAGGGGATGGTATTTTATTTAAATCTCTTCATTGTTCCAAAGAAGGAAGATAGTTTCAGACCAGTTCTATATCTAAGGCTCTGAACAGGTTTGTAAGGATTCCATCTTTCAGAATATTCTGCCTTTTGTTCAGCAAGGTCAGTTTATATCCACAATTGATTTAAAGGATGCTTACCTTCATGTTCCTTTTCACAGAAATACTTTCTAGTTTCTGAGGTTTGCCTTTCTGGACAGGCATTTTCAGTTTTTTGCTCTTCCATGAATATTTACAAAAGTTTTGTGTGTTATCATGTGTTATCATGTCTCAGGGTATTGCAGTTTTTCCATACCTTGGCGACATCTTCGTTCACGCTGCATCTTTTTCTTTAGCAGTATCTCCAACTGACTCTTATTTCTTCAACAGCATGGTTATTTGGTTCCTCAGACAAAGGTAACTTTCTAAGTTTTTCCAAATAGATTCAGTATCCATGAGTCTTCCTTTAACAGAGCAGGGAAGGTTGAAATTGGTGTCCGATTGTCTGAACCTTTAGTCTCTCTCGTTTCCTTCAGTGGCTCATTGTATAAAAGTCATTTGTCTCATGATTGCAGCCTCAGATAAAATTCCATTTGCTCAATTTTACATGCGGCCTCTTCAGCATTGTATGTTGCGTCAATAGTGCAGGGACTAAACTCAACTGTCTCAAAGGATATTTTTGAATCCCAGTAACAAGTCAGTCTCTAAATTGTTGGCAGGATCATCAGTTTATTATTCAGAGGGCTTATTTTGCTCATCCTTACTGGACTGTGATCACTACAGATGCAATTCTCTGTTTAGGGAGCTGCTTGGAGTCTCTGCCAGCACAATGAATTTTGGAATACTTGGGAGGCGAGGTTACCAATCAATGTTCTAGAACTCTAGAACCCTTCAAGCTTGGCCTCTGTTGAAAAGGGAGTCACATCTGTTTCCAGACAGACACAGTCACAGCAGCAGCTCATATCAACCATCGGGAGGAGCTCACAGTTCCCTGGCTATAATGGAGGTGTCTCGGATTCTCTCCTGGGCAGAAACCAATTCTTGTCTAGTCTCTGCAATTCCATGAGCTAACTGGGAGGCAGACTTCCTCATTCATCAATCTTTTCATCTCTCTGGTCTCTTCACCAGGATTTGTTCAATCAGATTGTGGGTATTTGGGGTCTCCCAGAGATAGATCCTGATGGCCTCTTGTTTGAAAAACTAACTTCCCAGTTACTTTGCGATCTCCAAGGACCTATGTTCCTGACTCTGTTGATCTCTGTGTTCCTGACCCCGGCTCGTCTGACTACCAGTTTTGGCTTTGACTCCTGGCTTGTCGTCTGGCTTTTGGAGTCTTTATTATTTTGTATTATTTAATAAAGGATTATTTTAGCATTTCACGTCTGATTGATTCCTGGTACCCTGACAATCTTCTGCTAGAAGAGTTTGAGTTATCTTCTTTCTTGTGATCCTCCTTATCTGATTTTTCCTCAGGATAAGACTGTTTTACTAACATCAGTTAATTTTTGGCCTAAGGTACTTCACCTGTTTGCTTATTTTTAATTCTATTTTTTTTTAAAAATGGTGACGAGGCCCACAAAAGGCCGAAACATACGTCTGGGGTTTTTCGGTTTCTCCCGTTCAGAGAGGGATTGCCTGGTATTTCGGGGCTGGACTGCACTGTTAAGTCAGGATCAGACTGATATGCTACAGGAAGGTTCTTCTCTGTGAAAAGCACATGTTGAGCAAAAAGAGGCTGCTTCTTGGATGGTAACCAGCCATAAAACAAGCTATTATGCTGTTGTTCGATCCTAGGTTGAGCGCTTCTCTTTTTGTTTATGCAAACTACTTATATGTATCTGTATGCAAGTATTCCATATTATTATTATTTTCTTTGTTTGGAAAAGTGTGCTTGGGGAAGCGTTCATCCACTTTACTGTACTGCATTTTTCTTTTTGAGGTGCCTGAATAGTTAGCTGGGTGAGCGCTAACCGGCGCCGGAGGACCTGTACTATGCACAGGGTGAGAATTGTATTACCGCCAATAAGGTGACCTAGCAGCCTTCTCCCTTCTAAGAATATTTTTGGTTCTCTATTCTCACACAACATAAGGGGAGGGGAAGTATAATCAGCGTGACAGTGGAGCACCTTATGTGCTTTGCGCACACCCACCATTACCTCCAGGGCATCTGGAATTCAGCAGGACCATTATCGCTGCTTCTGAGGGGTGTGAGATTTCTTCCTAGTGCAGGGTGAGCGTTATCGGCATTGTCTTATCTTATTGTGGGAAAAGTTTGCTGTACAATAGCCTTTCTCTTTTTGCATATGGTATATCCTACTATGGTGACACAACAACTTCCAATACACAAAGGCTTAGAGTTTGAATCTGCTATGCAGCTTTCTTTATGTACATATAGTATTTCTTTTTAAGATACGATGAGTCCACAGAATTCCTTACTTGTGGGATATCACCTCCTGGTCAGCAGGAGGAGGCAAAGAGCACCACAGCAGAGCTGCTATATATAGCTCCTCCCTTTCCTCCCCCTCCAGTCATTCTCTTTGCCTGTGTTAGTGATAGGAAGAGGTAAAGTGAGGTATTAGTTTAGATTCTTCAATCAAGAGTTTATTATTTTTAAAGTAGTGCCTAAGTGTGCTACTTTGCTCTAGGGTGTAGCCTAGACCAGATCAGTCTCTACAGTAGAGCATTTGGTGGCTTTTAACCCTTTAAGGACACAGCTTTCAGTTTGCTCAATTGTTTTATGACGGAAAAATTCCGTCATATGTCCTTAAGAGGTTAAGCAATGGGAACTTGTGGGACATAATTCTCACTGTGCCTCCCATACTGATGCTGCCCTAACCTAGAAAAACTGAGGGATTTTTTACTTAGTACTTTTGTTTATTTCCAGGGCCATGGGAGGGAGAGGACCTCCTAAATCTGGGGACTGCCTTGCTGCCAGGCAGAACATGAGGTAAGTGCTGACTTTCTTTCTGGGGGTAGAAGATCTCAGAAAAAGTTTGGGCACTTTATTTATTTAGGCCTTATTGTCTTTGGACTTAGATTCTCCTTTTTCTTTAGGAGACATTTTGGCAGTTTGAATGCAGGACCATGTGGTGTGACAGAGTGTGTGCTCTAAGGGTTTTTTCTGTCAGATAGGACTACACAGCTATTTAGTCTGTTCTCTTGCTCAGTGTGCGTGTTTACATGTTTACAGGCTAAGTGGTACATTTTGTCTCTTTGCTCCCGGTACCGGGAGATCATATGTGCTTTATTAGCATTTTTGAAATGCCAGATTGTGAGATTCTGTTATTGAGGCTAAGTATATTAACAATTTTGGGCAGCTGGGAAGTGGTTTATTTATTTGCTCCCGGTGCCGTTACTTGATTTTCAATGGCGACCGGGAGAAGTCTTATCAAACGCCCACGAGGGGTGGAGCTTGTATTTGGCGCTATTGTTATGCGCAATTACTTTCCTAAGGGGCTGCTGTTTTTTTCAGAAATGGAATTTCAATGGCGACCGGGAAAAGCGCCCACGAGAGGTGGAGCTTATGAATGGCGCCATTGTAGTTCGTATCTCCTTTCAGGGCTTCCGGTATTCTGAAACGGAGGACTTTGGATTAGTGTAGCACTTTACAGTTGCCTCTTCCTTCTTAACACTTCAGGTTGAAGAAGGAACGGAGGATTGTGTGTTTGAGTGCTTGCGTTTACCAACAGCACTAGGATTGCATTAAGTGTTTGTGCTGATAAGGACTGTCTGGCTCCTCAGCTAGATGCAAGCTGTGGTATAGAGGAACTTTTGCAGAGTTCTTCTTGTATATTTTTACTCTGGAAAATTTATAGAAACACTTATGTTTGTTATATGTTACTCGTCATTAACTGCACAAATGTAAAAAAAAGTTACTTTTTACCATTTAAAGTGACACTAACGTTTTTTCTGGGGTTTTTTTTATTAACAAAGGGTTAAGAATTTATTAATTCTTCTTCTATATGCGAGTCAGGTGGTTTATGACAGTGCTTATAACTTTCTATAACTCACATGCTGTGTCCTGTGGTTCCTCTTGTATATATTCAACCTTTTATTTCCTTATCAAAATAAAGAGGGTTGCTCTGGAACACTTATAGAAACACTAATGTTTGTCATTAACTGGTCAAGTGTGAGTCAGTTTGGAAAAAAAAAAAGAAATTTTTTTTTTTTTTTTGCACTTTAACATTTAATGTGACAGTAACGTTTGTTTATTTTTATTATCTAAGGATTAAGTTTGCCAATTCTTCTTCTATATGTGTGTCAGTTAGTTTATAAAGGCGTTCATTACTTTCTATAACACACATGCAGTGCCCTGAGGTTCCTCGCAATCTCCATCTGGAGTTACTGTACAAGACATCGCATTTTACTGTCATGGCAATAGATGTTGCATTGTCAGCCGTTCCCATGCTACCGGGAAGACATCTGATGGAATGTATTTGTTCAGATACAGTGGTAGCTATTCATTGTGTTTCTTCCATGAGTTTAAAGAGGAAGATACTTCTGTGGTATATGGGGGAAAGGTCTAAGATGTTGTCTGGGTACGTATTTCTTTCCTTTATAAGCTGGACAGATAGCTCAGCATACTAAGGCAGTGCGAGGTTGATAAAATGAGCAGCGTCTTGGGACCCTTTCGGGTGATTAGCTGCGCTTTTACAAGTATCTCATACATACATATTGTACTTCCAGATGTATGTGTCAACTGTTACTAAAGTTCTTTTCTTTCAGTTTATGTGGAGCACCTCCATTTTCTTCCTGAGGAGGTTTTGTCTTATCTGTATGACTTCGAAATTATGTGTGAGGCGTTCTTTCTCCTGTAGGGGGCTTCTCCGACTTGGGGTGATTGTTTCTGTTCCTGGTTAGGATCTTCACAGGTTTAAAGGGTTTGCTTTTCTAGTCAAACATTTCCAATTTGTGGTTATTCCCTTCGGTCTTGCTGTTGGTGAAGCCTCGGTTACGAGGCATTGCAGTAGCGCCCTATCGGGATGACATCCTGATCCGGGTGTCTTCTTTTCTTTAAAGGTTAGTCACCTTGTAAACAAAGAATTGGGAGTTTGAATCCAGCTGCAACTGATTTTAAATGTTGTTTTCCTTCCTGCGATCACTCGGTTGGAAGGTGTTTTTAGGAAAGATAACTATTTTTCTTAGGAAAAAATAAGGAAAGCCAGACAGCTCATTGTGCTAATGCACTGTTACTGAGATCTGTGGCAGCTTATGGGTTGCAGGTTCAATTCTGGCAAGGTCCACTCAGCCTTTCATCCTTCTGAGGTTGGTTAAATGAGTACCGTTGGGTAGTAAAAATACCTGTTAAATTTTTACTTTGGTCTAGTTCTACAGTCCACTTTTTGGACAAAGGTGTTTCAGTACACGGAGGTTTCGGGCTGATGATTGTGGTCATCATCTTGTTTGGTCTGGTTAACTTCATTCTTTTCAGTTAAATGTTTTAACACTGTAAGGAAGTTTATGCGGCCTTGCCTCCTCTAATTTTCCTGGAGGCAGGAGATAGGGGTTTTTGTTTCTACCGTGGCTATCTTTCTCAGATAGTTTAATGGTTCATTCAAGTGTTTGGAAAACAGAAGTTTGGGAGTTTGGATCCTCAAATTGGTGCTGGTTCTTTGAAATGGTTGTTAGTTTATCTGCCCCTGGGATCCTGCTTTCGCAGATCGTGTTGGGTGGTCACGACATTCATAGCTAGCTTTCTAGTATGGGCGAGCTTCCATACTCTTCTGACCTGGCCCAGTTGGCCTCGGTATTGTTTGTCAGGTTCATGTTTGACATCATGACTTCTGTGGTTTACATCAGTCATCAGGGAGGAACAAGGAGTTCTTTAGCGATGATAGAAGTAGCCAAGATAATACAGTGGGCGGAGTCTCACTCCTGCCATCTGTCAGCGATCTACATCCCAGGAGTAGAAACTGGGAGGCAGACTTTCTGAGCATGCAGACATTTTTATCCGGGGGAATGGGAATTCCATCCAGAAATATTTTCCTGATTCTCAGATCGGGCAGGCCAGAGTTGGATCTCATGGCATCTCGTCTGAATGCCAAGCTTCTAAGATACGGGTCCAGGGATCCCCAGGTGGAGCTGATAGATGCTCTGGCAGTGCCTTGGTCTTTCAGCCTAGCTTATCTATTTCCTCCGTTTGCTCTTCTTCCCAGGGTGATTGTTCGAGTCAAGTAGGAGAGGGCTTTGGTAATTATCTTTGCTCCTGAGTGGCCTCGCAGGATTTGGTATGCGGATCTGGTGGACATGTCATCTCGGCCACCGTGGAAGCTCCCATTGAGGAAGGACCTTCTCATTCAGGGTCTCTTCCTTCATCCGAATCTAGTTTCTCTGCAGCTGTCTGGCTTGGAGATTGAACGCTTAGTTTTGTCTAAGCAAGGTTTTTCTGATTCGGTTATAGATACTTTGATTCTGGCACGTAAGCCTGTTACGAGGGAAATTTACCATAAGATATGGGGTAAATATCTCTTTTGGTGTGAGTCTAAGGGTTACTCATGGAGTAAGGTTAGGATTCCCAGGATTTTGTCTTTTCTCCAATATGGATTGGAGAAGGGGTTATCAGCGAGTTCCTTAAAAAGACAGATTTCTGCTTTATCTATTTTGTTACACAAGCGTCTAGCAGATATCTCAGATGTACGATCTTTTTGTCAGGCTCTGACTAGAATCAGACCTGTATTTAGTGTTATTTCTGGTTGCTAATTCTTCTGCACGAAGAGTATCTGAGTTTTCGGCGTTACTATTTGATTCTCCTTATCTTATTTTTCATGCGGATAAGGTGGTGTTTTACGTACTAAACCGGGGTTTCTTCCTAAAGTGGTTTTGACAAAGAATATTAATCAGGAGATTGTTCTCCCTCCTTTGTGTTCTAATCCTTCTTCTGAGAAAGAACGTCTGTTACATAATTTGGATCTAGTTCGTGCTTTAAAATCTTATTTACAAGCAACTAAGGATTTTCGTCAAACATCTTCTTTGTTGTTTTTTCAGGGACACGTAGGGGTCAGAAAGCTACAGCTACTTCTGTCTTTTTGTTTGAAGAGTATCATCCGTTTTGCATATGAGACTGCTGGACGGCAGCCTCCTGATCGAGTTACGGCTCATTCCACTAGGTCTGTGGCTTCCTCAAGGGCATTCAAAAATGATGCTTCTGTTGAGCTGCAACTTGGTCGTCTCTTCACACTTTTTCCAAATTTTATAGATTTGATACTTTTGCCTCTGCGGAGTCTGCTTTTGGGAGGAAAGTTCTTCAAGCTGTGGTGCCTTCCGTTTAGGTTACCTGTCTTGTCCCTCCCTTTTCATCCGTGTACTTTAGCTTTGGTATTGTATCCCATAAGTAAGGATGAATTTCGTGGACTCATCGTATCTTAAAAAAGAAAACAAAATGTATGCTTACCTGATAAATTTATTTATTTTTGGATACGATGAGTCCATGGCCCGCCCTGTTCTAAATGACACAGGTTATTAAATTTTTGTTAAACTTCAGACACACCTGCACCTTGGCTTTTCCTTTCTCTTCCTAACTTCGGTCGAATGACTGGAGGGGGAGGAAAGGGAGGAGCTATATATAGCAGCTCTGCTGTGGTGCTCTTTGCCTCCTCCTGCTGACCAGGAGGTGATATCCCACAAGTAAGGATGAATTCCGTGGACTCATCGTATCCAAAAAGAAATACATTTATCAGGTAAGCATAAATTTTGTTTTTACAGTTTGTTCTGTTGTATTTGCTGTGCATTACTTGTTTTTCTTTGTAAGTGGAAACCACAGTGTTTTCCAGATTTCTGTGTTATGGTTTACTTTTCCTTTTGGGAATCATGTCAATTTTTTACTTTCATTATCAAAATGTGCAGTCTTTTTGTATTTTTACAATTGTGTCACCGGCTCCTGCTGTGCATGTGCAAGGTTTAATGGAATGTAAGTCTATGCATTTTTGATTGCCTGATGGTTGTCACATGATGCAGTGAGAGTGGATATAGACATAACTTTGAAAAAAAAAAAAAGGTGCAATAGTTGCTTTCCTTTTAATGATACTACAATATTTTATTTCAGGTACTACTGTCATTAAGTGCTGTGCAAAGTTTTTTACTTTTCTTTATGGATGCTACGATACCTTCCATATTTAGTACTTTCTGTTAAATATTGCTGTGCAATTATTTTCTTGTCAGTGTGAATGGTTTCTACCGTATACTTTATTTCTAGTAATTTGTTGTATATTGCTGTGCAATATTTTATCTTCCTTGTTGAATTGTTGCAGTATACTCCATATCTTGTAATGCTGTTGTATTTTGCTGAGCAATGCTGTACTGTTCATTGCAAGAAGATACTCGGTATATCCATCTCTAATATTTCTGCTATATTGCTGTACAGGTATTTATCTTTCATTGTGTGAAGATGTTCTAGTATATCCCATATCTAATATATTGCTGTATAATTGTTTACTTTTCTGTAAGGGATCTATCTATGCCTCTGTATTGGGTATTAGTGTTATGTTGTGGTGCAATATTCTCTATCGTGAGAAAATACTTCTGTACATATCATATCTAGTTCCACTGTTTCTTTAGTGGTGTACAATATTCTTTCTTTAGTGAGGATACTACAGCTATTTTGTCTATGATTTAGTCTTTAGTGTGGGGTTTTTATAGTATATCCCATAGCGTGTGCTACTGTTTAACAGTTGAAAAATTATTCATTCTTCTCAGATTTACTGGATATCACATACCATTTTGTTTCTATTATATGTAATTGTAAACTGCTCTTCCCTTACTTGAGAGAAGATATCGCAGGTGTACAATATTTGTATAGTCTGCAGTATATTTATTTCTCCTACATTGGTGTGTCCGGTCCACGGCTTCATCCTTACTTGTGGGAATATTCTCTTCCCTAACAGGAAATGGCAAAGAGGCACACAGCAAAAGCTGTCCATATAGTCCCTCCTCTGGCTCCGCCCCCCAGTCATTCTCTTTGCCTGCTCTGAACAAGTAGCATCTCCACGGGGATGGTAAAGAGTATGTGGTGTTAGTTGTAGTTTTATTTTTTCTATCAAGAGTTTGTTATTTTAAAATAGTGCCGGTTTGTACTATTTACTCTACAACAGAAAGTGATGAAGAGTTCTGTTAAAAGAGAGTATGATTTTAGCACCAGTAACTAGAATCCATTGCTGTTACCACGCAGGACTGTTGAAACCAGAGAACGTCAGTTGGGGGTAACAGTTTGCAGACTTATCTGCTTCAGGTATGACCAGTCTCTTTTCTAACAACACATAGTAATGCTAGAAGACTGTCAGTTTTTCCCTCATGGGACTGGTAAGCCATTTTCTTAGACTGAGTAACAGATTAAAGGCTTATATATTGGGCTCTATACTGGTTGACACTATTGTGGGCTAAATCGATTTGTTTATATCATATTCTTATGACATTTGGAGTGTTTTTATGAACTTAGAAACACTTTTGGGAACGTTTTAATTATGCCTGGCATTGGGTTGGACGCCTAATCTAGTCAGAAAGGCCCCTTCACTCTGGTATGCAGCGGGAGGAGGCCTCATTTTCGCGCCTCAGTTGCGCAGTTACTTCCAAGGGCAGTGCATGCAGCTTCATGTGAGAGGGTCCTGTGGCTGAGAAACAGACTCCGGAAGGCTTATTTCTGTGGTGAATAACCCCTAAGGAAGGTAAAAGCCGCAGCAAAGTCTGTGGCAGGGACTGTAGTGTTTAAACCGGTTAAATTGAACAATTAGCTCCGGTTTGCTTATTTAAGGGTCTAGAAACTTCATATTTGGTGTGCAATACTTTCAAAGCATTAAGATTTTATTAAGATCGGATATTTCCTTCATAGTTTTTTGAACATTCAGAAATAAAGTGTGTTCCTTTTATTATTTAAAGAGACAGTAACGGTTTTGTATAAAATCGTTTTTATTGCATTAATAGCCTGCCTAAATCTGCCTAACATGTCTGTACCTTCAGATAGCATATGTTCTGTGTGTATGGAGGCCAAGGTGGTCCCCCCTTTAAATGTATGTGCAAATTGTGCCATGGCGTCTAAACAAAGTAAGGACAGTACTGTCACATTTAATAAGGTTGCCCAAGATGATTCTTCAAATGAAGGTAGTGGGGATAGTTCATCATCCTCTCCTTCTGTGTCAACACCAGTTTTGCCCGCGCAGGCGATACCTAGTCCATCTAGCGCGCCAATGCTTGTTACTATGCAGCAATTAACAGCAGTAATGGATAATTCTATAGCAAATCTTTTATCCAAACTGCCAGCATTTTCCAGAAAGCGTGATTGCTCAGTTTTAAATACAGAGGATGAGCAAGCAGGCGCTGACGATAATTTATCTGTTATACCCTCACATCAATATGAATTGGCAGTGAGGGAGGGTCTGTCCGAGGGAGAAATTTCAGATTCAGGAAAAATTTCTCAGCAGGCAGAACCTGATATCGTGGCATTTAAATTTAAGCTAGAACATCTCCGCGCCCTGCTTAAGGAGGTGCTAGCTACTTTTGATGATTGTGATTCTTTGGTAATTCCAGAGAAGTTGTGCAAAATGGACAAATTCTTAGAGATCCCAGTGCACGCTGATGCTTTTCCGATACCCAAGAGGGTAGCGGACATAGTGAATAAGGAGTGGGAGAAGCCAGGTATACCTTTTGTTCCACCTCCTATATTTAAGAAAATGTTCCCCATTGTTGACCCCAGAAGGGACGCATGGCAGACGGTCCCTAAGGTAGAGGGGGCAGTTTCAACGTTAGCAAAGCGCACAACTATTCCTATAGAGGATAGTTGCGCTCTCAAAGATCCTATGGATAAAAAATTGGAAGGATTGCTTAAAAAGATTTTTGTTCAGCAAGGTTTCCTTCTTCAACCAATTTCATGCATTATTCCTGTCACCTCGGCGGCGTCTTTTTGGTTCGAGGAACTAGAAAGTTCGCTCCAAAAGGAGACTCCATATGATGAAGTCATGGACAGAATTCACGCACTAAAGTTGGCTAATTCCTTTATTTTGGATGCCGCTTTTCAATTAGCAAAATTAGCGGCAAAAAACTCAGGTTTTGCAATAGTGGCGTGCAGGGCGCTTTGGCTAAAATCTTGGTCGGCGGATGTGTCGTCCAAAACAAAACTACTTAATATTCCTTTCAAAGGTAAGACCCTTTTCGGGCCAGAATTGAAGGAGATTATTTCGGATATCACTGGGGGAAAGGGCCACGCCCTCCCACAGGATAGGCCTTTTAAGGCTAAGAACAAGTCTAATTTTCGTTCCTTTCGCAATTTCAGGAACGGACCGGCTTCTAACTCTGCAGCCTCTAGACAAGATGGTAACGCTTCCCAGCCTAAACCAGCATGGAAACCATTGCAAGGCTGGAACAAGGGTAAGCAGGCCAAGAAGCCTGCTGCTGCTACCAAGACAGCATGAAAGGGTAGCCCCCGATCCGGGACCGGATCTAGTAGGGGGCAGACTTTCTCTCTTTGCTCAGGCTTGGGCAAGAGATGTTCCGGATCCCTGGGCACTAGAAATTGTCTCTCAGGGGTATCTTCTAGCGTTCAAGGAACTCCCTCCAAGGGGAAGGTTCCACATGTCTCGCTTATCTTCAGACCAGATAAAGAGACAGGCATTCTTACTTTGCGTAGGAGACCTATTAAAGATGGGAGTGATACACCCAGTTCCAACAGCGGAACAAGGTCTGGGTTTTTACTCAAACCTGTTTGTAGTTCCCAAAAAAGAGGGAACTTTCAGGCCAATTCTGTATTTAAAAATACTAAACAAATTCCTCAGAGTTCCATCATTCAAAATGGAAACCATTCGAACGATCTTACCAACAATCCAGGAGGGTCAATATATGACTACCGTGGACTTAAAGGATGCGTACCTGCATATTCCTATCCACAAAGATCACCATCAGCTCCTAAGGTTCGCCTTTCTGGACAAACATTACCAGTTCGTGGCTCTTCCATTCGGTTTAGCCACTGCTCCCAGAATTTTCACAAAGGTACTAGGGTCCCTTCTAGCGGTTCTAAGGCCGAGGGGCATTGCTGTAGCACCTTACCTGGACGACATTCTAATCCAAGCGTCGTCCCTTTCCAAAGCAAGGGCTCATACAGACATTGTTTTAGCCTTTCTAAGATCTCACGGGTGGAAGGTGAACATAGAAAAAAGTTCCCTGTCCCCGTCCACAAGGGTTCCCTTTCTGGGAACAATAATAGATTCTGTGGAAATGAAGATTTTTCTGACAGAGGTCAGAAAGTTAAAACTTCTAAAAGCTTGTCGAGTTCTTCATTCTATTCCTCAGCCTTCCATAGCTCAGTGCATGGAAGTTATAGGACTAATGGTTGCTGCAATGGACGTGGTTCCTTTTGCTCGAATTCATTTAAGACCATTGCAGCTGTGCATGCTCAAACAGTGGAATGGGTATTATGCAGACTTGTCTCCCCAAATTCAAGTAGACCAGGTAACCAGAGACTCACTCCTCTGGTGGTTGACTCAAGATCACCTGTCTCAGGGAATGAGTTTCCGCAGACCAGAGTGGGTCATTGTCACGACCGACGCCAGCCTCTTGGGCTGGGGCGCGGTCTGGGACTCTCTGAAAGCTCAGGGTCTATGGTCTCGGGAAGAGTCTCTTCTCCCGATAAACATTTTGGAACTGAGAGCGATATTCAATGCGCTCCTGGCTTGGCCTCAACTAGCGAAGGCCAGGTTTATAAGATTTCAGTCGGACAACATGACGACTGTAGCATACATCAATCATCAGGGGGGAACAAAGAGTTCCTTGGCGATGAGAGAGGTATCCAAGATCATCAAATGGGCGGAGGATCACTCCTGCCATCTATCTGCAATTCACATCCCAGAAGTAGACAACTGGGAGGCGGATTATCTCAGTCGTCAGACTTTCCATCCGGGGGAGTGGGAACTCCACCCGGAGGTCTTTGCCCAGTTAACCCAACTATGGGGCACTCCAGATATGGATCTGATGGCGTCCCGTCAGAACTCCAAGGCTCCTCGCTACGGGTCCAGATCCAGGGATCCAAAGGCGACACTAGTGGATGCATTGGTGGCACCCTTGTCGTTCAATCTGGCTTATGTGTTTCCACCGTTCCCTCTCCTTCCCAGGCTTGTAGCCAGGATCAAGCAGGAGAAGGCCTCGGTGATTCTAATAGCTCCTGCATGGCCACGCAGGACTTGGTATGCAGACCTGGTGAATATGTCAGCGGTTCCACCATGGAAGCTACCTTTGATGCAGGATCTTCTAGTGCAAGGTCCATTCAAACATCCAAATCTAGTCTCTCTCCAACTGACTGCTTGGAAATTGAACGCTTGATTCTATCTAAGCGTGGGTTTTCAGACTCAGTTATAGATACTCTGGTTCAAGCCAGAAAACCGGTGACTAGGAAAATTTACCATAAGATATGGCTAAAATATATCCGTTGGTGCGAATCCAAGGGATTTTCTTGGAGTAAAATCAAAATTCCTAGAATACTTTCCTTTCTCCAAGAGGGTTTGGATAAAGGTTTGTCAGCTAGTTCTTTAAAAGGACAGATATCTGCTCTGTCTGTTTTGTTGCACAAACGTCTGGCAGCCGTGCCAGATGTGCAGGCGTTTGTACAGGCGTTAGTCAGAATCAAACCTGTCTATAGACCTATGACTCCTTCATGGAGTCTAAACTTAGTTCTTTCAGTTCTTCAAGGGGTTCCGTTTGAACCCTTACATTCCATAGATATTAAGTTACTATCTTGGAAAGTTCTGTTTTTGGTTGCTATTTCTTCTGCTAGAAGAGTTTCTGAATTGTCTGCTTTGCAGTGTACCTCACCCTATCTGGTGTTCCATACAGATAAGGTAGTTTTACGTACCAAGCCTGGTTTTCTTCCTAAAGTGGTTTCCAACAGGAATATTAACCAGGAAATAGTTGTTCCTTCTCTGTGTCCGAATCCAGTTTCGAAGAAGGAACGTTTGTTACACAACCTAGATGTGGTCCGTGCTTTAAAATTCTATTTAGAAGCAACAAAGGATTTCAGACAGACATCATCCTTGTTTGTCGTTTATTCTGGTAAGAGGAGAGGGCAGAAAGCTACTGCTACCTCTCTTTCCTTTTGGCTGAAAAGCATCATCCGATTGGCTTATGAGACTGCCGGACGGCAGCCTCCTGAACGGATTACAGCTCACTCTACTAGAGCTGTGGCTTCCACATGGGCCTTCAAGAACGAGGCTTCTGTTGATCAGATCTGTAAGGCAGCGACTTGGTCTTCTCTGCATACTTTTGCCAAATTTTACAAATTCGATACTTATGCTTCTTCGGAGGCTGTTTTTGGGAGAAAGGTTTTGCAAGCCGTGGTGCCTTCCGTTTAGGTTACCTGACTTGTTCCCTCCCTTCATCCGTGTCCTAAAGCTTTGGTATTGGTTCCCACAAGTAAGGATGAAGCCGTGGACCGGACACACCAATGTAGGAGAAAACAGAATTTATGTCTTACCTGATAAATTCCTTTCTCCTACGGTGTGTCCGGTCCACGGCCCGCCCTGGCTTTTTGTCAGGTTTAAAATTTTTTGTTTCTATACACTACAGTCACCACTGCACCCTATGGTTTCTCCTTTTTCTCCTAACCGTCGGTCGAATGACTGGGGGGCGGAGCCAGAGGAGGGACTATATGGACAGCTTTTGCTGTGTGCCTCTTTGCCATTTCCTGTTAGGGAAGAGAATATTCCCACAAGTAAGGATGAAGCCGTGGACCGGACACACCGTAGGAGAAAGGAATTTATCAGGTAAGACATAAATTCTGTTTTCTTTCCTGGTGATGTTTAGTGCTCTCTAATCATAGCATGTTCAAAGTTGTTAAGGACTGTTATGGGAAAATCTGCAACTGCATTTGTTTGATACTCATTAACAGATCCACAGGTTCTTTTCTTCTACAAACAATGCATGCTAGACAGAATAGCTTGTCCTTTTTTGTTGAACTTAGTTTGGTCCACTTACCATTTTTTATTTTCTGTTGTTGCCGCTGTGACACTAACCCAGTTCATATATCGGATTCTCTTATTTCTTCCTCTCTGTGGGGGATTTGTCGTTCTTCCTTTATATCCAGGACCTGGGTGAGGTTGTGGATAAGGTTTCAAGACAATAAGATCTTCTCTTGAAGTTTAATCTATTTCATTTTCTAGGAATGGGTCAGAGGCATCTTGGACAAATTGCTCTTTCTCCTGTCTCCATTAATGGTTCAAACCAGATTCCTCAGGATCTGCCTGTTATGCTTTCCAGCATGGAGTCAGGTGAAGCAATAAAATGTCTACTTCCAATACTAAATCTGATTGTGGTCAGATTGTATTTTCAGAAGGTCTGTTGTCCTTACAAGGGACCCTTTTTATGGGTAGTTATAGTTTTGGTCTCTATAAGTCTTTCTATCAGTCCAACTTTCTCTGGTTTTCTACCTAATGTGGTCTCTCCAGAAAACATTAAGAAATCATTGTGTGGTTCATTATGTCCTAATCCGCAGAGGAGAGATTATCTATCTGGAGGTAGTTAGGGCATTAAAATTCTATTTGCAGGCTACTCATTTTTTCCGTCAGTCTTGTTTGTCTGTCTTATTATCAGGTAATTTAAGGGTCAAAAGGCCACATTAGTTTCTTCAACCTCATGGTTAAAAAGTTTATTTCACAGGGGCTTACTTGGAGTCGGGTCAATCACCGCCTTCACGAATCACAGCTCATTCTATTTTTTCTGTTTTTACATTTAGGGCTTTTAAAAATGAGGTAGAGCAAATTTGCAAGGCTGCTACTTGGTAATTTTTGCATGCTTTCACAACGTTTTATCAATTTGATGTGTTTGCTCTCAGGGGGAGGCAGTTTTTGGAAGGAAAGTCCTTCAGGATGTGGTTCCTGCCTTTACTTATTTTTCCCACCCATTTTACAGACAACTTGCATAAAACTACACTCCGTTTTCAACCCTACGATGGCTCTATATATGGAAGTGTTGGGTCTGATAATTGCAGCATCAAACCCCATTCCATTTGCTTTTTTTCACATGAGACATATTCAACTTTTTGTATTTTAAGTCATTGGTGCAAGGATTACAATTAATTTTTCCAACTGATCTGTTTGGTTTGTGTGCTTGGAGATTTAACACCTAATTTTAAAACGGCAAAGTTTTTCCGATGCTGTAAATACCTTGTTTTAGGCTAGGAATCTTGTCTCAAGAGAGAGCTATCACATAATATGGAAAGTTTCTTTTCTGGTGTGAAAAAAAAAGTTTTAATTTGCATGCTTTTAGGATTCTTAGAATTCTTCAGTTTTACAAGAAGGTTTAGATAAGGATTATCTGATAGCTTTTTAAAGGATCAGATTTCTGCACTTTCTTTGTTTTACCACAAAAAGATTGCTAACTTCCTGACATTTTAAAGTCATTAAAACAATTTTTTATTCACTCCCCCCAAAATGCAATATTGCCCATTCTAACAGATTTGTTTCCACTTCCTGGGCTTTTAAAAATGAGGCTTTAGTTGAATAGATCTCCAAGGCAACATGTCGTCAATTTTTTTGCATATTTTTACTAAATTCTACTACTTGTTGTTTTTGCTTCTTCAGAAGTGGACTTTATTGGGAAAGTCCTCCAGGCAGCAGTGTCTAAAAATGTCTGCCTTTACCCATTTTTATTTTCTATTTAATGTAAAAAAAAATTTCTCTAGTGGCGGTTCTAGTTTGCACCTTGTCTGCTTTGTTGTTGTTACTTTTCTTCTCCTTTCTTGGCTATATGTCAGACTAGAATACCAGATTGGTGGGAGGGATTAAGTGCTCTTGGAGTTTAGAAATCTTAGCCTCCTCCTAAAGGCCAAGAGTTGTATTTCCAGAAGTAATGCCTCCTGGACTCTCACCACCATGAATGCAATGAATTTATTTGGTCAGCAGAAATGTTACTTTTCCTCACAACACTTTGTTTATCTTCTTTTTAATTGTATTCCAAGGAAAAGAATATCCCATCTTATCATAGGGCTTCCAATCACCCAGTTCTGCTAGAGAGGATGAAGATGGAGGAAGAGGAGCCATATGGTGAATATATGCAATCAGAGGTTGGTCTTCATGGTTCTCTGCACAAAAGAGTTTCCACTGCAGCTTTTCTGTTGGGTGGTTAACCGGTTGGATTTTCAGTGATAAGAGCTTGTATGATTATTTTTGTTTTTAAATGTCTCCTTCTAGCAACAGGACTTGCATCCCCTAACACCTGCCATTGTTCCAGTCATAAAACTGGAAAATCTGGAGCTGCCAAATAGGCTCTGCGCTGATGTAAGATTTGTTTTCATTGGTCTTAAAGGGACATTAAGCACTTTCAGACTGTAACAATATTTAATCATACTAAAATCCACTTTCATGATTTGCCCCATTTTCATGTATTTAACTCTTGTTCTGGGAAATGTGCACACAACAGATTTCATAAACCTAATCCTGATACTAACCTATCTATGGTTGTTCTTAGCAGAGATGATAATACAAGATAACTTAAAACAATTACATTTTGCGAACAAAAATACAGTGCCAATTATTGTCTGCTCCAGTAACAAGCCTGTATAAGCCTCTCCAGACAAGTGGTGTGGGAGTATGGTCATTGAAAGACAATTGCCACAAACAAGGTGTAGTTTGTTTTCAGAAAGTTTTCACACACCACTGTTGTATCAATGTATTGCAGACTATAGAAATGTAACTTCAAGGTGTCCTCTTAAAGGGCTCTGAGTATATGGCTATACACTACATTGTTTTTATGCATGTGTTCGTAAAGCACTCAAGTCATTGCTGTATTTTTGTATGCAAAAGGTTAAAGGGATACTGAAGCCTAATTTTGTTTTTTATTTCATGATTTAGATAGAGCAGGCAATTTTAATCAAATTTCTAATTTACTCCTATTATACATTTCTTTCATGTAATTAGCAAGAGTCCATGAACTAGTGACGTATGGGATATACATTCCTACCAGGAGGGGCAAAGTTTCCCAAACCTTAAAATGCCTATAAATACACCCCTCACCACACCCACAATTCAGTTTTACAAACTTTGCCTCCCATGGAGGTGGTGAAGTAAGTTTGTGCTAGATTCTACGTTGATATGCGCTTCGCAGCAGGCTGAAGCCCGGTTTTCCTCTGAGTGCAGTGAATGTCAGAGGGATGTGAAGAGAGTATTGCCTATTTGAATACAATGGTCTTCCTCTAGGGGATCTATTTCATAGGTTCTCTGTTATCGGTCGTTGAGATTTCTTCTCCTACCTCCCTTTTCAGATTGACGATATACTCTTATATACCATTACCTCTACTGATTCTCGTTTCAGTACTGGTTTGGCTATCTACTTTATGTAGATGAGTGTCTTGGGGTAAGTAAGTCTTATTTTATTTGTGACACTCTAAGCTATGGTTGGGCACTTTACATATAAAGTTCTAAATATATGTGTTTAAACTTATATTTGCCATGATTCAGGATAATCAGTATTCCTTCATTCAGACTGTCAGTTTCATTATTTGGGATAATGCATATGAATAAATATTTTTTTCTTACCTTGAAAATTTTCAATTGACTTTTTTTCCCTGCGGGCTGTTAGGCTCGCGGGGGCAGAAAATGCTTCAATTTATTGCGTCATTTTTGCCGCAAAATTTTGACATTTCCGGCGCCGTAGTTGACGCCGGAAGTTTGTTCGTTGTTACGTCATTTTTTGACGCATATGTGTTCAGATGTTTTTTGCGCCAAAAAATGTGGGCGTCGTTTTCGGCGTCAGAGGACGTGGCGTCATACCTGGCGCCAAAAAATATGGGCGTTGTACTTGGCGCCAATAATGTGGGTGTCATACTTGGTGCCAAAAATGTGGGCGTCATACTTGTTCACTTTTTCTCACATTATTTAAGTCTCACTTTTTTGTTGCTTCTGGTTGCTAGAAGCTTGTTTGTTTTGCATTTTTTCCCATTCCTGAAACTGTCATTTAAGGAATTTGATAATTTTGCTTTATATGTTGTTTTTTTCTATTACATATTGCAAGATTTTCCATACACTGTTCCTGGATCAGAACATACTGAGGGATTCCTGTTGACTGAGATCAGTCCTACCAAAGCTAAGTTCATTTATTTTAAATGTTTTGAATGTTTATCTTTAGCTATGGTTTGTAATAAGTTATCATGATAAACTTTTACATGCAGAATCCATTAGTATTTTTGCTTTATATATTGCTATTCTTTTTACATCTTATGTACAAGATATACTTAGAAATGTATGGTTTTTTTTTATTCTATTTTAAATGCTTTGTCTGACATCCCGCCTTCTAATAAATTTTTAGGTCTTTTTCAAACTTCTTTTTTAGTTGATGAAGTTTCAAATGACCAACAACATAATGAATTATCCTTCTCTGATGGTGCTTTTTTCTCATTCAGCATTTTTCTTCATCAGATATTGACACTAACAAATCTACTTTTTTATTTTTTAATAGAGTACATTTGTTCTTGTTCAAAAGGTGTTGATTATTTTGGATATTGAAGTAACTAGTTCTTTGGATTTTAAAGACTAGCTAAACATTTAAATTCTGCTTATTTATCTTCTGTGATTTCTTCAGAGGTTTTTTCCATTTCCTGATACTAGGGAATGGAATAGGCTGAGAATTTTCTTTTAGTCCTTCTTTAAGGTTTTTAAAATGTATTCTTTGCTGGCAGTCAGTTTTGAGGAAAGATTCCCCAAGTCAATGGGGCTATCTCTTCTCCTGCTAAATATACTATTATTCTTATAGCAAATAGTATTTATTTTTTTCCTTCAGATGGTTGTATCTTATTTAAGGAAAATTATTTTAAGGTGCTTTTCTTAGACCTGTAATTTATTTGGCTGATGTTGCAATTGCTTCATCTTTCTGGTTGGATACTTTAAGATCAAGTATCGGATTATGATTTGTTTAGCATTGTTAAAAGGACAAAATATGCTACTCATTTGAGGTTCAGACTGGGTGCTATTGCATTGTCTTGTTTTCTTGCATTTGTTGATTGTGCAAGTCCAGTGTGTTGACTGGTCCTTTAACTTAATTAACATGCTAATAATTTCATTTGTGTTGTCATTTTATTAAATTTTTTCGCAAATGAGGTTTAATCTATGTCTTTAGCTATTTTAGCTAGAATAACTTTGTGATTTCAATCTTGGAATGCTAATTTGATTTCTAAAATCCATATTTTTTTTCCAAGGTAATCAATTATTTGGTTCATAATTGGATTCAATTCTTTAACTGTTACTATGGGCTTCAAGATTGACTTCTAAGACTAAAACTTTAAGCTTATATTAGTTTTCTGTTCTTACTAAAGAATGGAGTCCTGAATTCGTCCCCAAGTAACATGTTTATAATTGGAAGTTTTTTTTCTTCATTCAATTAAGCCTTTTTAAAGTCAGCTCCCCAAATTTCCATGTAGGTGCGGTTCTTATTCCAGCTTGGCTGGTAAGGGGCAGGTTGAGACTTTTTTGATATTTGTTTGGTTCTATTCTGTCCAAACTTCTTAGACTTTGGGTACAGAATAGGATTCAGAGTAAAACCATCTGTGAGAAGTCTTTTTTCTCTATCGTATTCCAGCTATTTCAGTAAGACTAACACTTTCCTGAAGTATATTCAGACCTATATGTTTTGGGTACTGGTGAAGCGCGGCTGGTCACCCGTTGGGGCTCAAGCGCTGCTCAGACCTGGAGTCTTCTGGGGTATTTATTCCAGTTCCATTTCTAGGAACTGGGTTTGGGGGTTTTATTCAAGACTATTTATTGTTCAAAAGATAGAAAATCTTTTTGAATTGTCATATAAGTGTACCATCTTTTAGAATGGAGTTTATATGGTCTATTCTGCCTTTTTGGTCAGTGATGGCATTATTTGTTTACAATAGATACAATAGATGCATATCTTCATTTTCTGTTTTCATTCAGATTATTTTATTTTCTGAGATTCTCTTTTTTTGTCAAGTATTACCAATTTGTTGCTTTTCCTTCTGGTCTAGCGACAGCTCTAAGAATCTTTTCTAAGGTTCTCAGTGTTCCTTATTTGGACGGTATGGTGGTACTGGTTCAGTCTTTTCATTCTGTGGAATCTCATACGATTCAACTTTGTTGTCTCTTCAAGACATGGTTAGAGGATCTTCTTATCAAAAGCTCCTTGATTCCTCACACAAGGGTCACCTTTTTTAGGTTTCCAGATAAATTGTGTCAATGTTTTTGTCTCTAACAGACAAGTGACAAGTTTATTGGGTTCCGTTTGTCGGAATTTTCAGTCTCTATTATTTCCTTCAAGTTGCTATATATGCATGGAAGTTTTAGGTTTCATGGCTGCAGCATTGGATTCGATTCCCTTTGCTCATTTAGGAAACCTTTCCAGTTTTCTTATGCTGAATAATGGTGCAGGGATTCTAGGATATCACTTTTTATATCTTTGAATCCTAATGTTTAACTATCTTTGATTCGGTGGTTAAGATCACCATCATTTAGTTCTATAGGTCTCTTCGGTTCTTTCAACCTGGACCATGATCTGCAGATGAGTCTTTTAGGTTGGGAGGCTGTCTGAGGATCTCTGTCAGCACAAGGGGTTTGGAAATCTCAGGAGGCGAGATTACCATTTCATATTTTTTGGACTCCGTGCATTCTCAGAGTTCTTCAGTTTGGTTTCTTTTTTAAGAAGAGACGTTTATTGTTTTTTCAGACAGACATTGTCACAACTGTGGCGTATGTCAATCATCAGGGTGGGACTATCAGTTCTTAGGCTGTGACAGAAGTATCTTGGATATTTGCTTGGGCTAAATTCAGCTCCTATCTCATTTCTGTGGTCTTTTTCCCAGGTATAGACATTGGGAAGCGGATTATCTCTGTTAATCAAGCTTTACATCCGGGAGAATGGTCTCTTTACCCAGATATGTTTTTCAATTTTTCAGATGTGAGGGCTTCCAGTAATAGATCTGTTGGCATCTCATCTAAACAAGGAACTTCCCAGGGGCCTATTCAGGTTCGGGGATCCTCAGGCGGAAGTAGTGTATGCATTGACACTTCCTTGTAATTATCAATCTGCATATATTTTTTCATCTCTGGTTCTTCTTTTTTAAGTGATTTTCATAATCATCAGAGAGCAATCTTTGGTGTGGCTGGTGGCTTTAGCATGGCCACAAAGATTTTGGTATATGGTTCTTGTTCGGATGTTCAGTTGCCAATCTTGGTTACTTCCATTATAGCCAGACCTTATATCTTAACTTTAATTTTTTTCATCAGGAATTCAAATTATTAATTTGATGGTATGAAAATGTAATGCTTAGTACTTAATCATAGGAGTTTCTCTGACTCAGTAAGTAATACTATGTTACAGGCTCGTAAATCTGTGTCTAATAGGATTTATTATCGAGTTTGGAAGATTTACATCTCATGATGCTCTTCTTATGAATTCTCTTGGCATTCTTTTAGAATTCCTAGGATTTTATAGTTTCTTCATAAGGTTTTGTCTGCATGTTCCTTGAAAGGACAAATCTCTGCTTTTTCCTGTGCTGTTTCACAGTAAGAATTGCTAAATCTTTCTAATATTCTTTGTTTTGTTCAGGCTTTGGTTCGTATCAAGCCTGTCATTAAGCCAATTTCTCCTCTTTGGAGTCTTAATTTGATTCTGAAGGCTTTACAGGCTCTTCTGTTTGAGCATATGCTTTCTTTGGACATTAATTACTTTTATGGAAAGTATTGTTCTTTTTAGACATCTCTTCAACTAGAACAGTTTTAAATTATCTGTTCTTTCTTGTGAATCTCCTTGTTCTGATTTTTCATCAGGATAAGGTGGTTTTGGCTGTCCTCATTTCAATTTTCACCTAAAGTTGTGAATTCTAACAACATTAGTGGAGGAATTATTGTCTTTTCATTTTGTCTTAATCCTAAGAATTCTTTGGTAAGATTCTTACATTCTTTGGATGTGGTAAGAGTTTTGAAATATTATGTTGAAGCTATTCAGATTTCAGACAGACTTCTAGTCTATTTGTTATCTTTTCTGGTTTTAGGAAAGGTCAGAAGGCTTCTGCCATTTCTTTGGCATCTTGGTTAAAGCTTTTGATTCATCATGCTTATTTGGAGTCGGGTTAATCCCCGCCTCAGAGGATTACGGCTCATTCTACTAGGTCAGTTTATACTTCCTGGGCTTTTTAAGAATGAAGCTTCTGTTGATCAGATTTGCAAAGCAATGACTTGGTCTTCTTTGCATACTTTTACTAAATTCTACCATTTTGATGTTTTCGCTTCTTAGAAGCAGTTTTTGGTAGAATAGTACTTCAGGCAGCTGTTTCAGTTTGATTCTTCTGCTTATAATTTTTTTTTTTTTTTCATTTTAAAAATTGAAACTCTTGATTTGGGTAGTGGATTAATTTTTCAGCGGAATTGGCTGTCTTTATTTTATCCCTCCCTCTAGTGACTCTTGCGTGGAAGTTCCACATCTTGGGTATCTGCTATCTCATACGTCACTAGCTCATGGACTCTTGCTAATTGCATGAAAGAAAACATAATTTATGTAAGAACTTACCTGATAAATTCATTTCTTTCATATTAGCAAGAGTCCATGAGGCCCACCCTTTTTGTTATGATTTTTTTGTATACAGCACAATTATTCCAATTCCTTATTTTTGATGCTTTCGCTCCTTTCTTATCACCCCACTTCTTGGCTATTCATTAAACTGAATTGTGGTTGTGGTGAGGGGTGTATTTATAGGCATTTTAAGGTTTGGGAATCTTTGCCCCTCCTGGTAGGAATGTATATCCCATACGTCACTAGCTCATGGACTCTTGCTAATATGAAAAAAATGAATTTATCAGGTAAGTTCTTACATAAATTATGTTTTTTCATCATTTTCTTGTTATCTTTATTTGATAACGCTGAAATGTAAAGCTTACAAACCTGCCTATCATTGGTTCAGAACCTGGGTACAGCTTGTTAATTGGTGGCTAAATGCAGCCACCAAACAGCAAGCCCTGTCAAGTATTCTGAACCAAAAATGGTCTGGCTCATAAGCTTAGATTCCTGCTTTTTCAATTAAAGATAGCAAGAGAACAAAGAATTAATAATAGGAGTAAATTAGAAAGTTGCTTAAATTTGAATGCTCTATCTGAATCATGAAATACATTTTGGTTCAGTATACTTTTAAGTAAGAGCTTGTACTGTGATAACATTTCTGTTCATTGTCATCAGCTCACCATATAGCTTCTCTTGTTTATGCTACCATCATGACTGTTTGTTCTCTAATTGCAGGAATTCCCCAAAACTTTTCTAGGAGATACCACTGTTCCCTCTGTGTTGATAAAGCAGGAGAAAGAGGATCCTGGAGTAACCAATGAGGGGGCTGAATCACTGGTAATATAAAACAAGATGTTGTGTTGCCTTATTTATTTTCAAAATGTAATTCCTCATATATCCTGAATGTTAATTATGTAATTCCTTGTATATACAGAATTTTGACCCTGCAACATACCAAACCGCAATTGTTTAATTAGTGCATAAGCTCATTTACATCTGTCCCCAACTGGCCGCAATAAAGGAGATAAATATACTTTGAGGCTTAAAAAGGGACTGCACTCAAAACAAATGTGCTAATAGTTAAAATAGTAATGAGAGTCCACAAGTTATTACAATGAGATTCAACTTCTGGCCACTAGAAGGAGGCAAAGATTCCTTAAACTCCAAGAGTGTTTTATTTTTCCCACCTCTCTAGTATACCAGTCTATACCTTCACATTAGGAAGGTGAAGAATTGAGGTGCTCCAGATGCTTCTTCAAGCACTCTTGAAGAAGCATCTGGAGCACCTCAATTCTTCACTTTCCTAATGAAAAAAAAAACTGCTTCCATTGCATAGCCCATCCAGTGCTGTTACAGCAGAGTATCTGTGTTTGTGAAGCATATTAACAAGCCAACAGGAGGCGGCTAAGGGACTAGTTCCTGTGACACATGTGGCAGGCTTGTGAGTAACTCCTCAATAGGTGCAATGTCTCACTGTCAAATTCTCCAATCTCCCCTCTGTTTAAAGCAGCATCTCTTTGAGGGAAAAAGGGCCTCAAATTGGTCTGAGGACCACTGTCCAAATCAGGCAAATATGTATAGGATGTGCATATAGCCAAATTTCTACTCACTTGAGGGAAAGCACTGTTGTGCAATTTAAGCAGACCGGATCCAATAGGTCGTCCGGTAGACAATTAGGCACATCTGGAACTGGATATATCCTCGTCCCACCAGGGGGAGTCCAGTGATAAATGGCCACTGTGTATGTCCGGCCACAAGCAATGGTGAAGTTTTCCTCTGGGCCCAGTAGTAGGTATATGTGAGTTCCACAGAGATAGCAAAGATGTTATAAATCCGGAAAGAGCAATAAAGTGTAGCAGCAAGGTGTCCTAATTAAAAAGGATTAAAACAATAGCAACGCGTTTCTCCGTGTCGCAGCATGGTTTAATCAGGCTGTATAGACATTTTTCAGAACTACTACACTTATGTTTATCATTATTCAATCAGCATCAAGAGAAACATACACACCCACAAATAACACAGCTGGTTTCAGTGCGATTAGTCATATTCCTAGTTTATTATTGTGAGGGGTCCACATAGTTCTAAAATCCATGTGTCCTGCAAGATAACAAAATAAATATGTATATCTCTATGTAGTGTGCATAACGTCACTTTTTGTCCGGGGCACAGTCGTAATGAATATCCAATTACACCACAGGAAATAGTGGTAGTTGTCAGGAACCTCCTCTCATAAAAATCACCCAATCGTATATGAGGGCGTGATAGAATTGACAAAATACGTCATAGACTAAAGAAAATACTAATCGTCATAGTCAGTATGATAAAAATGACTTGTATAACACATTATAGTCCATTGATCCTAATGTATAGTGTGTATATAGATACTGTTGTATCTTAAAAGAATATTATTTCTCTTGTAAGATGTATCGAGTCCACGGATTCATCCATACTTGTGGGATATTCTCCTTCCATACAGGAAGTGGCAAAGAGAGCACCCACAGCAGAGCTGTCTATATAGCTCCTCCCTTAGCTCCATCCCCCAGTCATTCTCTTTGCCGGTTCTAACAAGATGGAAGGGTAAAGTGATTGTGGTGACAAAATGTTAGTTTTTATTTCTTCAAGCAAGAGTTTATTTTAAATGGTACCGGTGTGTACTATTTACTCTCAGGCAGAAAAGAGATGAAGATTTCTGCATGGAGGATGATGATCTTAGCATTTTGTAACTAAGATCCATTGCTGTTCCCACAGAGGCTGAGGAGTACAGGAAAACTTCAGTTGAGGAACAGTTTTGCAGTCTCTACTGCACCGAGGTATGTTCAGTCAAATTTTCTAGAAAGACAGGATATTTCAAGAAAAGGGCTGACATTATCCCCATGAGGGGAAGGGTAAGCTTTAATCAAACACTTATGATAGTATTAAGAGCTTACATAAGGGCTAAATTATTGCTGGTTGACACTTATATGTTTAAGACAAACGTTTTTAATAGATTTAAGGAAAACATTTTTTTTTTTGGACTTTTATTCAGGGGTTCATTTGGCTTATATTGGAAGGTTTTTATACCACATGGCTATGTTTTTTAGCATTTGAGTGTTGCTTTAAGGTCCCTCAGACATTGTGTGTGAGGTGGGCGGGGCCTAATTTTGCGCCTTAGTTGGTCTGGATAGCAAGCTAAAACACAGGAGGGTCCTGAAGCAGTTTTGGAGCCAAAACAAAGCTTTATTCCCCCAATTTCAACCCCTAAGGGCAGGTAGGCGCCACAGCAGAGCTGTGGCAAGGTGCTGACTGTATATTTCCGGATTTTTAGACTTTTTTCAATCCGGTTTGGTTATTAAGGGGTTAATCTCATTCTTAACTAGTGGTGCAACCTTACTAAAGCTTACTACATATGCTGTAAAAAATTCGTAAGATTTGTGACATTTTTAAGCAGTTTTGCAAAAGGTGTACATGTTTTTTTTCTCTTAAAGGCACAGTACCGTTTTTTTGAAAGTGTTGTTTCTCATTGAATAAAGTGTTCTCCAAGCTTGCTTCTTAAATTACTAGCCTGTTTAACATGTCTGACACCAAGGAATATCCTTGTTCAATATGTTTAGAAGCCATTGTGGAACCCCCTCTTAGAATGTGTTTCACTTGCACTGATATGTCTATAAATTATAAAGAGCATATGTTAGCACTTAAAAATAATGCCATAGATGATTCTCAGACAGAAGGGAATGAGGGTTTGCCATCTAGCTCTCCCCAAGTGTCACAACCAGTAACGCCCACACAAGTGACGCCAAGTACCTCTAGTGCGTCTAATTCATTTACTTTACAAGACATGGCCACAGTTATGAATACAACCCTCACTGAGGTTTTATCTAAACTGCCTGGTTTACAAGGAAAGTGTGACAGCTCTGGGTTAAGAACAAATGCTGAGTCGTCTGACGCTTTATTAGCCGTATCTGATATACCCTCACAATGTTCTGAGGTAGGGATAAGGGATTTGTTATCTGAGGGAGAAATTTCTGATTCAGGAAAGACGCTCCCTCAGACAGATTCTGATAGGACGGCCTTTAAATTTAAGCTTGAACACCTCCGCTTATTGCTCAGGGAGGTATTAGCGACTCTAGATGATTGTGACCCTATAGTGGTCCCAGAGAAATTGTGTAAAATGGACAAATACTTAGAGGTTCCTGTTTACACTGTTTTTCCAGTCCCTAAGAGGATTGTGAATATTGTTACTAAGGAGTGGGATAGACCAGGTATTCCGTTCGCTCCCCCTCCTGTTTTTAAGAAAATTTTTCCCATATCTGCCACCATGCGGGACTCGTGGCAGACAGTTCCTAAGGTGGAGGGAGCTATTTCTACTCTTGCTAAGCGTACAACTATTCCTATCAAAGACAGTTGTGCTTTCAAAGATCCTATGGATAAAAAATTAGAGGGTCTCCTGAAGAAAATATTTGTTCATCAAGGTTTTCTTCTCCAACCTATTGCGTGCATTGCTCCATTAACTACTGCAGCTGCTTTCTGGTTTGAGGCTCTAGAAGTGGCTCTTCAGATGGAGACTCCATTAGAGGATATTATGGACAGAATTAAGGCTCTTAAAGGGACACTGTAACCAAAATTTTTCTTTCGTGATTCAGATTGAGCATGAAATTTTAAGCAACTTTCTAATTTACTCCTATTATCAAATTTTCTTCATTCTCTTGGTATCTTTATTTGAAATGCAAGAATATAAGTTTAGATGCCGGCCCATTTTTGGTGAACAACCTGGGTTGTCCTTGCTGATTGGTGGATAAATTCATCCACCAATAAAAAAGTGCTGTCCAGAGTACTGAAACCAAAAAAAAGCTTAGATGCCTTCTTTTTCAGGTAATGATAGCAAGAGAATGAAGAAAAATTGAAAATAGGAGTAAATTAGAAAGTTGCTTAAAATGTCATGCTCAATCTAAATCACGAAAGAAAAATTTTGGTTACAGTGTCCCTTTAAGTTGGCTAATTCTTTCATTACAGATGCCGCTTTCCAACTGGCTAAATTAGCGGCAAAGAATTCAGGTTTTGCCATTTTAGCACGCAGGGCACTAATGGCTTAAGTCCTGGTCTGCTGATGTGTCATCAAAATCTAAACTTTTGAAAATCCCTTTTAAAAAAAAGACCCTATTCGGGCCTGAACTGAAAGAGATTATTTCAGACATCACTGGAGGGAAAGGCCATGCCCTCCCTCAGGATAGAACAAATAAAATGAGGACCAAACCAGTGTTAATTTTGACGGCAAATTTCAATTTAGTCTTAGTTTTAGTCTTTTGACTAAAATGCCGTTTTAGTCGTATTTTAGTCATCTGAATTGTTTTAGTTTTAGTCTAGTTTTGGTCGACTGAATCTCCAGTAGATTTTAGTCGACTAAAATCTAAGGGGTTTAGTTAAAGTTTAATGCATTATTTAAGCATTTCTCTATAATTTGCAAACTGATTATATACTCCAGGAGTAAACATAACACCTGTTATTATTTATGGTATTAAGGTTTAAACATGCAATACAGAAACAGATTTAGACGTTGTGATATGTAACATCTTTATTAAACTTTAAAATATAAAAAAACAAAACTGTAAACTGTATTGGCTGTATTGCACATATTACCCAATATAAAAACTTTAACAGTTCTCTGTTAATAATAAAAAAAAGTATCAAGTAACTCAACACAACAAAAAGTTTCTGCAGCTAGCACAGGCACAGCATAATTTAAACCGATACTCGTGGGTTATTCTTATTTCTATAGGAAGAATCAATTAATTGTTCACAGATTCGAAAAAATTTTGGCAACGATATTAGCACTGCTCTAGAACTTCCAAACTCATTATATACTCCTGGAGTAAAGGTTTATTAACCTCATTTTATTTATGGTATTAAGGTTTGAACATGCAATACATATTTAACAAATTTAACTGTTGTGGTATATAACATGTCTTTATTTAGCTTAAAATTTTATAAAATTAAGTTTAGTAAATTTTACAAAAGAGCAGTAATTGGATAGGGATTGATTAACACCTTGCATAAAATGTTTTTGTCAGCAAATTTTGATTTAGTTTTAGTCATAGTCTTTTGACTAAAATGTAATTTTGATTAAGTTTTAGTCATAGTCTTTTGACTAAAATGTTATTTTAGTTTTAGTCATATTTTAGTCATCAGAATTTCTTTATTTTTATAGTCATTTTAGTCTAGTTTTAGTCGACGAAATTAACACTGGACCAAACAAAATAATTTTCGTTCCTTTCGGAACTTCAAGAGTGGTCCTGTTTCAGCTGCTGCAAAGCAAGAGGGGAATTTTGCCCAATCCAAGTCAGTCTGGAGACCTCACCAGGCTTGGAACAAGGGTAAACAGGCCAAGAAGCCTACAACTGCCTCTAAGACAGCATGAAGGGGTAGCCCCCGATCCGGGACCGGATCTAGTAGGGGGCAGACTCTCTTTCTTCGCTCAGGCTTGGGCAAGAGATGTTCACGATTCCTGGGCCTTAGAAATTGTGTCCCAGGGATATCTTCTGGACTTCAAAGACTCTCCCCCAAGGGGGAGATCTCACATTTCTCAATTGTCTGCAAACCAGACAAAGAGAGAGGCGTTCTTACACTGTGTAGAACAGTGTTTTTCAACCAGTGTGCCGTGGCACACTAGTGTGCCGTGAGAGATCCTCAGGTGTGCCACGGCAGACTGACAACAGTGTGACATATTTTTTAAACTTTGCTTGTTTTTTACTCCCAGTGCAGGGGTAGTTTGTAGGCATGGTATAACAGCACAATACATACAGTATGTGTGTGTTTGTGTGTATGTGTATATATATATATGCTGTATTAGGCTACAATGTGTGATTTTTTTTAAATTTTGGGATGGTGGTGTGCCACAGGATTTTTTAATGTAAAAAAGTGTGCCACGGCAAAAAAAAGGTTAAAAATCACTGGTGTAGAAGACTTACTTACCATGGGAGTAATCCGTCCAGTTCCAAAAGAGGAACAGGGGCTAGGGTTTTACTCAAACCTGTTTGTGGTTCCCAAAAAAGAGGGAACTTTCAGACCAATCTTGGATCTCAAGATTCTAAACAAATTCCTCAGAGTACCATCATTCAAGATGGAGACTATTCGGACTATATTCTACCTTTGATCCAGGAGGGTCAATATATGACTACCGTGGATTTAAAGTTGCGTATCTTCACATCCCTATTCACAGAGATCATCATCAATTCCTCAGATTTGCCTTTCAGGACAGGCATTACCAGTTTGTGGCCCTTCCCTTCAGGTTGGCCACGGCTCCCAGAATTTTCACAAAGGTGCTAGGGTCCCTTCTGGCGGTTCTAAGACCGCGGGGCATAGCAGTGGCGCCTTATCTAGACGACATCTTAATTCAGGCGTCGACTTTCCAGCTAGCCAAGTCTCACACGGACATCATGTTGGCTTTTCTGAGATCTCACGGGTGGAAGGTGAACATAAAAAAGAGTTCTCTCTTCCCTCTCACAAGAGTTTCCTTCCTAGGGACTCTGATAGACTCGGTAGAAATGAAAACATTTCTGACGGAGGTCAGAAAATCAAAACTCTTAACCACTTGCCGAGCTCTTCATTCCATTTCTCGGCCATCAGTGGCTCAGTGTGTGGAGGTAATCGGACTCATGGTAGCGGCAATGGACATAGTCCCTTTTGCCCGCCTACACCTCAGACCACTGCAACTATGCATGCTCAAACAGTGGAATGGGGATTATGCAGATTTATCTCCTCAACTGCATCTGGACCAGGAGACTAGGGATTCTCTTCTCTGGTGGTTGTCTCAGGACCACCTGTCTCAGAGAATGTGTTTCCGCAGGCCAGAGTGGTTCATAGTTACGACAGATGCCAGCCTGCTAGGCTGGGGTGCAGTCTGGAACTCCCTGAAAGCACAGGGCTTATGGTCTCGGGAGGAAACTCTCCTCCCGATAAACATTCTCGAACTGAGAGCGATTTTCAATGCGCTTCAGGCGTGGCCTCAGCTTGCTGCGGCCAAATTCATCAGATTTCAGTCGGACAACATCACGACTGTAGCTTATATCAATCATCAAGGAGGAACATGGAGTTCTCTAGCGATGATAGAGGTAACCAAAAGAATCTGATGGGCGGAGGATCACTCTTGCCATCTCTCAGCAATCCATATCCCAGGGGTAGAGAACTGGGAGGCGGATTTCCTAAGTCGTCAGACTTTTCATCCGGGGGAGTGGGAACTCCATCCGGAGGTATTTGCCCAGCTGACTCAGCTATGGGGCGCACCAGAATTGGATCTCATGGCGTCCCGTCAGAATGCCAAACTTCCTTGTTACGGGTCCAGGTCCCGGGATCCCCAGGCGGTACTGATAGATGCTCTAGCAGTGCCTTGGTCGTTCAATCTGGCCTATGTATTTCCACCGTTTCCTCTCCTCCCACGTCTGGTTGCCAGAATCAAGCAGGAGAGAGCTTCTGTGATTCTGATAGCACCTGCGTGGCCACACAGGACTTGGTATACAGATCTAGTAGACATGTCAGCGGTTCCACCGTGGACTCTGCCAATGAGGCAGGACCTTCTAATCCAAGGTCCATTCACGCATCCAAATCTAATTTCTCTGCGTCTGACTGCTTGGAGATTGAACGCCTGATCCTATCAAAGCGTGGTTTCTCTGAGTCGGTCATTGATACCCTGATTCAGGCTAGAAAGCCTGTCACCAGGAATATCTATCATAAGATTTGGCGCAAATATCTTTATTGGTGTGAATCCAAAGGTTAATCATGGAGTAAGATTAGGATTCCTAGAATATTGTCCTTTCTCCAAAAGGGATTGAAAAAGGGATTATCAGCTAGTTCCTTAAAGGGACAAATATCTGCTTTGTCTATTCTGTTACACAAACGTCTGGCAGATGTCCCAGACGTTCAAGCATTTAGTCAGGCCTTGGTCAGGATCAAGCCTGTATTCAAACCTGTTGCTCCTCCATGGAGCCTAAACTTAGTTCTTAAAGTTCTTCAAGGGGTTCCGTTTGAACCTATGCATTCCATAGATATTAAACTTCTATCTTGGAAAGTTTAGTTTTTAGTAGCTATCTCTTCGGCTCGAAGAGTTTCTGAGCTATCTGCGTTAGTGTGATTCACCTTACCTTGTTTTCCATGCAGATAAGGTGGTTTTGCGTACTAAACCTGGGTTTCTTCCTAAGGTTGTTTCTAATAGGAATATCAATCAAGAGATTGTTGTTCCTTCACTGTGTCCTAATCCTTCATCAAAGAAGGAACATCTGTTGCACAATTTTGATGTGGTTCGTGCTTTAAAGTTCTACTTACAAGCAACTAAAGATTTCCGTCAAACATCTTCATTGTTTGTTGTTTATTCTGGTAAACGGAGAGGTCAAAAGGCTACGGCTACCTCTCTTTCCTTTTGGCTGAAAAGCATCATCCGTTTGGCTTATGAGACTGCTGGCCAGCAGCCTCCTGAAAGAATTACTGCTCATTCTACTAGAGCAGTGGCTTCCACATGGGCTTTTAAAAATGAGGCTTCTGTTGAACAGATTTGTAAGGCGGCAACTTGGTCTTCGCTTCATACTTTTTCCAAATTTTACAAATTCGATACTTTCGCTTCTTCGGAGGCTATTTTTGGGAGAGAGGTTTTACAAGCAGTGGTGCCTTCCGTTTAAGGTCCCTGTCTTGTCCCTCCCTTCATCCGTGTCCTAAAGCTTTGGTATTGGTATCCCACAAGTATGGATGAATCCGTGGATTCGATACATCTTACAAGAGAAAACATAATTTATGCTTACCTGATAAATTTATTTCTCTTGTGATGTATCGAGTCCACGGCCCTCCCTGTTTATTTAAGACAGGCAGTATATTTTTATTTAAAAAAACTTCAGTCACCACTGCACCCTATAGTTTCTCCTTTTTCTTCCTAGCCTGCGGTCGAATGACTGGGGGGTGGAGCTATGGGAGGAGCTATATAGACAGCTCTGCTGTGGGTGCTTTCTTTGCCACTTCCTGTAGGGAAGGAGAATATCCCACAAGTATGGATGAATCCGTGGACTCGATACATCACAAGAGAAATAAATTTATCAGGTAAGCATAAATTATGTTTTCTTTCATGTAATTAGCAAGAGTCCATGAGCTAGTGACGTATGGGATATACATTCCTACCAGGAGGGGCAAAGTTTCCCAAACCTCAAAATGCCTATAAATACAACCCTCACCACACCCACAAATCAGTTTTACAAACTTTGCCTCCTATGGAGGTGGTGAAGTAAGTTTGTGCTAGATTCTACGTTGATATGCGCTCCGCAGCAAGTTGGAGCCCGGTTTTCCTCTGTGTGCAGTGAATGTCAGAGGGATGTGAGGAGAGTATTGCCTATTTGAATGCAGTGATCTCCTTCTACGGGGTCTATTTCATAGGTTCTCTGTTATCGGTCGTAGAGATTCATCTCTTACCTCCCTTTTCAGATCGACGATATACTCTTATATATACCATTACCTCTACTGATTCTCGTTTCAGTACTGGTTTGGCTTTCTACAAACATGTAGATGAGTGTCCTGGGGTAAGTAAATCTTATTTTCTGTGACACTCTAAGCTATGGTTGGGCACTTTGTTTATAAAGTTCTAAATATATGTATTTAAACATTTATTTGCCTTGACTCAGAATGTTCAACATTCCTTATTTTTCAGACAGTCAGTTTCATATTTGGGATAATGCATTTCAAATTGATAATTTTTTTCTTACCTTCAAAAATTTGACTCTTTTTCCCTGTGGGCTGTTAGGCTCGCGGGGGCTGAAAATGCTTCATTTTATTGCGTCATTCTTGACGCAGACATTTTTGGCGCAAAAAAAAAAAAAAAATCTTTTCCGTTTCCGGCGTCATACGTGTCGCCGGAAGTTGCGTCATTTTTTGACGTTATTTTGCGTCAAAGATGTCGGCGTTCCGGATGTTGCGTCATTTTTGGCGCCAAAAGCATTTAGGCGCCAAAAAATGTGGGCGTCTTTTTTGGCGCCAAAAAATATGGGCGTCACTTTTGTCTCCACATTATTTCAGTCTCATTTTTCATTGCTTCTGGTTGCTAGAAGCTTGTTCTTTGGCATTTTTTCCCATTCCTGAAACTGTCATTTAAGGAATTTGATCAATTTTGCTTTATATGTTGTTTTTTCTCTTACATATTGCAAGATGTCTCACGTTGCATCTGAGTCAGAAGATACTACAGGAAAATCGCTGTCTAGTGCTGGATCTACCAAAGCTAAGTGTATCTGCTGTAAACTTTTGGTAGCTATTTCTCCGGCTGTTGTTTGTACTAATTGTCATGACAAACTTGTTAATGCAGATAATATTTCCTTTAGTAAAGTACCATTGTCTGTTGCAGTTCCCTCAACATCTAAGGTGCAGAATGTTCCTGATAACATAAGAGATTTTGTTTCTGAATCCATCAAGAAGGCTATGTCTGTTATTTCTCCTTCTAGTAAACATAAAAAATCTTTTAAAACTTCTCTCCCTACAGATGAATTTTTAAATGTACATCATCATTCTGATTCTGATGACTCTTCTGGTTCAGAGGATTCTGTCTCAGAGATAGATGTTGATAAATCTTCATATTTATTTAAAATGGAATTTATTCGTTCTTTACTTAAAGAAGTACTAATTGCTTTAGAAATAGAGGATTCTGGTCCTCTTGCTACTAATTCTAAACGTTTAGATAAAGTATTTAAATCTCCTGTGGTTATTCCAGAAGTTTTTCCTGTTCCTAATGCTATTTCTGAAGTAATTTCCAAAGAATGGGATAAATTGGGTAATTCTTTTACTCCTTCTAAACGTTTTAAGCAATTATATCCTGTGCCGTCTGACCGATTAGAATTTTGGGACAAGATCCCTAAAGTTGATGGGGCTATTGCTACTCTTGCTAAACGTACTACTATTCCTACGTCAGATGGTACTTCGTTTAAGGATCCTTTAGATAGGAAAATTGAATCCTTTCTAAGAAAAGCTTATCTGTGTTCAGGTAATCTTCTTAGACCTGCTATATCATTGGCTGATGTTGCTGCAGCTTCAACTTTTTGGTTGGAAACTTTAGCGCAACAAGTAACAGATCATGATTCTCATGATATTATTATTCTTCTTCAGCATGCTAATAATTTTATCTGTGATGCCATTTTTGATATTATCAGGGTTGATGTCAGGTTTATGTCTCTAGCTATTTTAGCTAGAAGGGCTTTATGGCTTAAAACTTGGAATGCTGATATGGCTTCTAAATCAACTCTACTTTCCATTTCTTTCCAGGGTAACAAATTATTTGGTTCTCAGTTGGATTCTATTATCTCAATTGTTACTGGTGGGATAGGAACTTTTTTACCACAGGATAAAAAATCTAAGGGTAAAAACAGGGCTAATAATCGTTTTCGTTCCTTTCGTTTCAACAAAGAACAAAAGCCTAATCCTTCATCCTCAGGAGCAGTTTCAGTTTGGAAACCATCTCCAGTCTGGAATAAATCCAAGCCTGCTAGAAAGCCAAAGCCTGCTTCTAAGTCCACATGAAGGTGTGGCCCTCATTCCAGCTCAGCTGGTAGGGGGCAGGTTACGTTTTTTCAAAGAAATTTGGATCAATTCTGTTCACAATCTTTGGATTCAGAATATTGTTTCAGAAGGGTACAGAATTGGTTTCAAGTTGAGACCTCCTGCAAAGAGATTTTTTCTTTCCCGTGTCCCAGTAAATCCAGTGAAAGCTCAAGCATTTCTGAAATGTGTTTCAGATCTAGAGTTGGCTGGAGTAATTATGCCAGTTCCAGTTCCGGAACAGGGGATGGGGTTTTATTCAAATCTCTTCATTGTACCAAAGAAGGAGAATTCCTTCAGACCAGTTCTGGATCTAAAAATATTGAATTGTTATGTAAGGATACCAACATTCAAGATGGTAACTATAAGGACTATCCTGCCTTTTGTTCAGCAAGGGAATTATATGTCCACAATAGATTTACAGGATGCATATCTGCATATTCCGATTCATCCAGATCATTATCAGTTCCTGAGATTCTCTTTTCTGGACAAGCATTACCAGTTTGTGGCTCTGCCGTTTGGCCTAGCTACAGCTCCAAGAATTTTTACAAAGGTTCTCGGTGCCCTTCTGTCTGTAATCAGAGAACAGGGTATTGTGGTATTTCCTTATTTGGACGATATCTTGGTACTTGCTCAATCTTTACATTTAGCAGAATCTCATACGAATCGACTTGTGTTGTTTCTTCAAGATCATGGTTGGAGGATCAATTTACCAAAAAGTTCATTGATTCCTCAGACAAGGGTAACCTTTCTGGGTTTCCAGTTAGATTCAGTGTCCATGACTCTGTCTTTAACAGACAAGAGACGTCTAAAACTGATTTCAGCTTGTCGAAACCTTCAGTCACAATCATTCCCTTCGGTAGCCTTATGCATGGAAATTCTAGGTCTTATGACTGCTGCATCGGACGCGATCCCCTTTGCTCGTTTTCACATGCGACCTCTTCAGCTTTGTATGCTGAATCAATGGTGCAAGGATTACACAAAGATATCTCAATTAATATCTTTAAAACCGATTGTTCAACACTCTCTAACATGGTGGACAGATCACCATCGTTTAATTCAGGGGGCTTCTTTTTTGCTTCCGACCTGGACTGTAATTTCAACAGATGCAAGTCTCACAGGTTGGGGAGCTGTGTGGGGATCTCTGACGGCACAAGGAGTTTGGGAATCTCAGGAGGTGAGATTGCCGATCAATATTTTGGAACTCCGTGCAATTTTCAGAGCTCTTCAGTTTTGGCCTCTTCTGAAGAGAGAATCGTTCATTTGCTTTCAGACAGACAATGTCACAACTGTGGCATACATCAATCATCAAGGAGGGACTCACAGTCCTCTGGCTATGAAAGAAGTATCTCGAATTTTGGTTTGGGCGGAATCCAGCTCCTGTCTAATCTCTGCGGTTCATATCCCAGGTATAGACAATTGGGAAGCGGATTATCTCAGTCGCCAAACGTTGCATCCGGGCGAATGGTCTCTTCACCCAGAGGTATTTCTTCAGATTGTTCAAATGTGGGAACTTCCAGAAATAGATCTGATGGCGTCTCATCTAAACAAGAAACTTCCCAGGTATCTGTCCAGATCCCGGGATCCTCAGGCGGAGGCAGTGGATGCATTATCACTTCCTTGGAAGTATCATCCTGCCTATATCTTTCCGCCTCTAGTTCTTCTTCCAAGGGTAATCTCCAAGATTCTGAAGGAATGCTCGTTTGTTCTGCTGGTAGCTCCGGCATGGCCTCACAGGTTTTGGTATGCGGATCTTGTCCGGATGGCCTCTTGCCAACCATGGACTCTTCCGTTAAGACCAGACCTTCTGTCGCAAGGTCCTTTTTTCCATCAGGATCTAAAATCCTTAAATTTAAAGGTATGGAGATTGAACGCTTGATTCTTGGTCAAAGAGGTTTCTCTGACTCTGTGATTAATACTATGTTACAGGCTCGTAAATCTGTATCTAGAGAGATATATTATAGAGTCTGGAAGACTTATATTTCTTGGTGTCTTTCTCATCTTTTTTCTTGGCATTCTTTTAGAATACCGAGAATTTTACAGTTTCTTCAGGATGGTTTAGATAAGGGTTTGTCCGCAAGTTCCTTGAAAGGACAAATCTCTGCTCTTTCTGTTCTTTTTCACAGAAAGATTGCTGTTCTTCCTGATATTCATTGTTTTGTACAAGCTTTGGTTCGTATAAAACCTGTCATTAAGTCAATTTCTCCTCCTTGGAGTTTGAATTTGGTTCTGGGAGCTCTTCAAGCTCCTCCGTTTGAACCTATGCATTCATTGGACATTAAATTACTTTCTTGGAAAGTTTTGTTCCTTTTGGCAATCTCTTTTGCCAGAAGAGTTTCTGAATTATCTGCTCTTTCTTGTGAGTCTCCTTTTCTGATTTTTCATCAGGATACGGCGGTGTTGCGAACTTCTTTTGAATTTTTACCTAAAGTTGTGAATTCCAACAACATTAGTAGAGAAATTGTGGTTCCTTCATTATGTCCTAATCCTAAGAATTCTAAGGAGAAATCGTTGCATTCTTTGGATGTTGTTAGAGCTTTGAAATATTATGTTGAAGCTACTAAGTCTTTCCGAAAGACTTCTAGTCTATTTGTTATCTTTTCTGGTTCTAGAAAAGGCCAGAAAGCTTCTGCCATTTCTTTGGCATCTTGGTTGAAATCGTTAATTCATCTTGCCTATGTTGAGTCGGGTAAAACTCCGCCTCAGACGATTACAGCTCATTCTACTAGGTCAGTTTCTACTTCCTGGGCATTTAGGAATGAAGCTTCGGTTGATCAGATTTGCAAAGCAGCAACTTGGTCCTCTTTGCATACTTTTTACTAAGTTCTACCATTTTGATGTATTTTCTTCTTATGAAGCAGTTTTTGGTAGAAAAGTACTTCAGGCAGCGGTTTCAGTTTGAATCTTCTGCTTATGTTTTTCATTAAACTTTATTTTGGGTGTGGATTTTTTTCAGCAGGAATTGGCTGTCTTTATTTTATCCCTCCCTCTCTAGTGACTCTTGCGTGGAAAGATCCACATCTTGGGTAGTCATTATCCCATACGTCACTAGCTCATGGACTCTTGCTAATTACATGAAAGAAAACATAATTTATGTAAGAACTTACCTGATAAATTAATTTCTTTCATATTAGCAAGAGTCCATGAGGCCCACCCTTTTTTGTGGTGGTTATGATTTTTTTGTATAAAGCACAATTATTCCAATTCCTTATTTTATATGCTTTCGCACTTTTTTCTTATCACCCCACTTCTTGGCTATTCGTTAAACTGATTTGTGGGTGTGGTGAGGGGTGTATTTATAGGCATTTTGAGGTTTGGGAAACTTTGCCCCTCCTGGTAGGAATGTATATCCCATACGTCACTAGCTCATGGACTCTTGCTAATATGAAAGAAATGAATTTATCAGGTAAGTTCTTACATAAATTATGTTTTATCTTAATATATATATAGCCATAAAAAGTAGAAAGAATGAACGAGACAAGAAGCGAGACTAATGGCTTATGTTAATAACTACCATGATACAAACTATTATGATGTGAGGCGATGTGCCCCAAATAGCCAAAGCATCTGTATATACTATAAAACGACTGTGAAATAAACCAAGATTGCATAAGCGGTAGAACTATTAAAGTGTAGAGCGATATGTTACAAAGATCCGGACCAACTATATATACTATAGGGCGATGAAATCATAACCTAATAAAGGTGGACATCATGAATGAACGTCATAACTGTCACCACACAACCAGTAGAAACAAAAGGGGTGTGTTCATAGAATGAGGGTTCCAATAGGACAATGGAAAACCAATGAACAAGAAAGGGGTGTGGAGTGCACAAAGTAAACACTTCCAGCATGGTGATCCAACGGCGATCCGACAGCATCAGTACAACCAAATTAACCAAGACAGGAATAACCACGTTCACATATACCGCAGAAATGACAGAATCTATATTAGATTATAGTGAAATAAATGCGAATAAGAATACTAATTAGTAAATAAATACTGGTCATCTAGATGTATTAATAAGGTATAAAATATAATAGAGAACACCATATTCACCAATAGCCTACAGTCAAACGAATAAAAGGGAGAGTGCACCCAAGCCAGGGTGCAAGCGCAATGATAGCAGTCTAAAGGCACAACTCAACAACAGTGAGACTAAAATAAAACTAAATATAAAGATATTGAATACCAATAAATTCATAGAAGATAAATTATTACTATATCAAAAGTGATACAACAAGTGCCCAAGTGAAACAATTTAAAGTGATACGATCTACAAAGAGATAAATACACATACAAATAAGTGCTTCTATACAGCTGCATAATACAATATGCGCTAAACATATATAGAAAAAGAATCTACTCAACAAACGAGCAGAAATGTAATAGAATAACTAATGTGTGACTTGGTGAAATTGTATAAAACTCAGAAGGCAGCCAAATCCATGTTCATATTTAGACCAGAGGGAAACAAAGTTTGCAATTTATAAATCCAAACAGTTTCTCTGTCTCAGTCTATTATACAAATGGGAAGGGGGGGAATAGATTCAATCGGAAAATGTTGAAAGTGTCAAGAGAACCATTATGGTTCAAATTACAGTGTCTGGGAACACTGTTTTTTAAAATTGATCTTCATATTTCATGTTCATTCCATCTATTTCTGATTAATCTACACGTTCAGCCCACATATTGGATCCCACAAAATTTGCAAGTAAGCAAATAAACCACATATATGGATGTACATGACAGTTGTTGGTGAATCATTAACTTTTTGCTTGTAGTATGAGATAAAAAATAATTGCAGCCATGATTAATAAATTTGCACATATTGCAGTTGATGACACTTAGACACCCCTTTCCTGGCCATATGTTTCTTAGACGGTATGCAATTTTCAGAATTCTTGAATGATTTACTAGGTGCCAAATAATTTTTTAGCGTAGGTGCTCTTTTAAAAACACATCTAGGCTCTGATGATAATAATTTACCCAATATAGGGTCCCTACATATCAACCCCCAATGTTTTTTGATAATACTTTTTATCTTAATGTGATTCACATTGTATTGGGTAATAAAGGTAGAATTGGCTTGGTAATCATTGTTAGTGTTGTTTTTAGGCTTTCATCTAAAATAGGATTTCCTATCATCAGTTTTAGCACGTTCACATGCAGCATTAATCACATGTTCGGGATATCCCTTTTCAATAAAACAATTCTTAAGAATTGTACTCTGTTGTTCATAGTCGTTCAAAAGACTGCGGTTTCTACGTATTCTTTTAAATTGACCATATGGTATATTATTTTTCCAAGAATTGTGATGGTTACTTTTATAGTTAAAGGGACACTGAACCCAAATTTTTTCTTTCGTGATTCAGATAGAGCATGCAATTTTAAGCAACTTTCTAATGTACTCCTATTATCAAATTTTCTTCATTCTCTTGGTATCTTTTTCTCCAACATAGGTGTGTCCGGTCCACGGCGTCATCCTTACTTGTGGGATATTCTCTTCCCCAACAGGAAATGGCAAAGAGCCCAGCAAAGCTGGTCACATGATCCCTCCTAGGCTCCGCCTACCCCAGTCATTCTCTTTGCCGTTGTACAGGCAACATCTCCACGGAGATGGCTTAGAGTTTTTTAGTGTTTAACTGTAGTTTTTATTATTCAATCAAGAGTTTGTTATTTTAAAATAGTGCTGGTATGTACTATTTACTCAGAAACAGAAAAGAGATGAAGATTTCTGTTTGTATGAGGAAAATGATTTTAGCACCGTAACTAAAATCCATGGCTGTTCCACACAGGACTGTTGAGAGCAATTAACTTCAGTTGGGGGAACAGTGTGCAGTCTCTTGCTGCTTGAGGTATGACACATTCTAACAAGACGATGTAATGCTGGAAGCTGTCATTTTTCCCTATGGGATCCGGTAAGCCATGTTTATTACGATGGTAAATAAGGGCTTCATAAGGGCTTATTAAGATTGTAGACTTTTCTGGGCTAAATCGATTCATTTTTAAAACATATTTAGCCTTGAGGAATCATTTTATCTGGGTATATTGATATTATAATATCGGCAGGCACTGTATTAGACACCTTATTTCTCTGGGGCTTTCCCAAAGCATAAGCAGAGCCTCATTTTCGCGCCGGTGTGGCGCACTTGTTTTTGAGAGGCATGGCATGCAGTCGCATGTGAGAGGAGCTCTGATACTTAGAAAAGGCTTTCTGAAGGCGTCATTTGGTATCGTATTCCCCTTTGGGTTTGGTTGGGTCTCAGCAAAGCAGATACCAGGGACTGTAAAGGGGTTTAAGTGTTAAAACGGCTCCGGTTCCGTTATTTTAAGGGTTAAAGCTTCCAAATTTGGTGTGCAATACTTTTAAGGCTTTAAGACACTGTGGTGAAAATTTGGTGAATTTTGTACAATTCCTTCATGTTTTTTCGCAATTGCAGTAATAAAGTGTGTTCAGTTTAAAATTTAAAGTGACAGTAACGGTTTTATTTTAAAACGTTTTTTGTACTTTATTATCAAGTTTATGCCTGTTTAACATGTCTGAACTACCAGATAGACTGTGTTCTGAATGTGGGGAAGCCAGAATTCCTGTTCATTTAAATAAATGTGATTTATGTGATAATGACAATGATGCCCAAGATGATTCCTCAAGTGAGGGGAGTAAGCATGGTACTGCATCATTCCCTCCTTCGTCTACACGAGTCTTGCCCACTCAGGAGGCCCCTAGTACATCTAGCGCGCCAATACTCCTTACTATGCAACAATTAACGGCTGTAATGGATAATTCTGTCAAAAACATTTTAGCCAAAATGAACCCTTGTCAGCGTAAGCGTGGCTGCTCTGTTTTAGTTACTGAAGAGCATGACGACGCTGATATTAATATCTCTGAAGGGCCCCTAACCCAATCTGAGGGGGCCAGGGAGGTTTTGTCTGAGGGAGAAATTACTGATTCAGGGAACATTTCTCAACAGGCTGAACCTGATGTAATTGCATTTAAATTTAAGTTGGAACATCTCCGCATTCTGCTTAAGGAGGTATTATCCACTCTGGATGATTGTGAAAAGTTGGTCATCCCAGAGAAACTATGTAAAATGGACAAGTTCCTAGAGGTGCCGGAGCTCCCAGAAGCTTTTCCTATACCCAAGCGGGTGGCGGACATTGTTAATAAAGAATGGGAAAGGCCCGGTATTCCTTTCGTCCCTCCCCCCATATTTAAAAAATTGTTTCCTATGGTCGACCCCAGAAAGGACTTATGGCAGACAGTCCCCAAGGTCGAGGGAGCGGTTTCTACTTTAAACAAACGCACCACTATACCCATAGAGGATAGTTGTGCTTTCAAAGATCCTATGGATAAAAAATTAGAAGGTTTGCTTAAAAAGATGTTTGTTCAGCAGGGTTACCTTCTACAACCAATCTCATGCATTGTCCCTGTCACTACAGCCGCATGTTTCTGGTTTGATGAGCTGATAAAGGCGCTCGATAGTGATTCTCCTCCTTATGAGGAGATTATGGACAGAATCAATGCTCTCAAATTGGCTAATTCTTTCACCCTAGACGCCACTTTGCAATTGGCTAGGTTAGCGGCTAAGAATTCTGGGTTTGCTATTGTGGCGCGCAGAGCGCTTTGGTTGAAATCTTGGTCGGCTGATGCGTCTTCCAAGAACAAGCTACTAAACATTCCTTTCAAGGGGAAAACGCTGTTTGGCCCTGACTTGAAAGAGATTATCTCGGATATCACTGGGGGTAAGGGCCACGCCCTTCCTCAGGATCGGCCTTTCAAGGCGAAAAATAGACCTAATTTTCGTCCCTTTCGTAAAAACGGACCAGCCCAAAGTGCTACGTCCTCTAAGCAAGAGGGTAATACTTCTCAAGCCAAGCCAGCTTGGAGACCAATGCAAGGCTGGAACAAGGGAAAGCAGGCCAAGAAGCCTGCCACTGCTACCAAGACAGCATGAAATATTGGCCCCCGATCCGGGACAGGATCTGGTGGGGGGCAGACTCTCTCTCTTCGCTCAGGCTTGGGCAAGAGATGTTCTGGATCCTTGGGCGCTAGAAATAGTCTCCCAGGGTTATCTCCTGGAATTCAAGGGACTTCCCCCAAGGGGGAGGTTCCACAGGTCTCAGTTGTCTTCAGACCACATAAAAAGACAGGCGTTCTTACATTGTGTAGAAGACCTGTTAAAAATGGGAGTGATTCATCCTGTTCCAATAAGAGAACAAGGGATGGGGTTCTACTCCAATCTGTTCATAGTTCCCAAAAAAGAGGGAACGTTCAGACCAATCTTAGATCTCAAGATCTTAAACAAGTTTCTCAAGGTTCCATCTTTCAAGATGGAAACCATTCGAACTATTCTTCCTTCCATCCAGGAGGGTCAATTCATGACCACGGTGGATTTAAAGGATGCGTATCTACATATTCCTATCCACAAGGAACATCATCGGTTCCTAAGGTTTGCATTCCTGGACAAACATTACCAGTTCGTGGCGCTTCCTTTCGGATTAGCCACTGCTCCAAGGATTTTCACAAAGGTACTAGGGTCCCTTCTAGCGGTGCTAAGACCAAGGGGCATTGCAGTAGTACCTTACCTGGACGACATTCTGATTCAAGCGTCGTCCCTTCCTCAAGCAAAGGCTCACACGGACATTGTCCTGGCCTTTCTCAGATCTCACGGCTGGAAAGTGAACGTGGAAAAGAGTTCTCTATCCCCGTCAACAAGGGTTCCCTTCTTGGGAACAATTATAGACTCCTTAGAAATGAGGATCTTTCTAACAGAGGCCAGAAAAACAAAACTTCTAGACTCTTGTCGGATACTTCATTCCGTTCCTCTTCCTTCCATAGCTCAGTGCATGGAAGTGATCGGGTTGATGGTAGCGGCAATGGACATAGTTCCTTTTGCGCGCATTCATCTAAGACCATTACAACTGTGCATGCTCAGTCAGTGGAATGGGGACTATACAGACTTGTCTCCGAAGATACAAGTAAATCAGAGGACCAGAGACTCACTCCGTTGGTGGCTGTCCCTGGACAATCTGTCTCAAGGGATGACGTTCCGCAGACCAGAGTGGGTCATTGTCACGACCGACGCCAGTCTGATGGGCTGGGGCGCGGTCTGGGGATCCCTGAAAGCTCAGGGTCTTTGGTCTCGGGAAGAATCTCTTCTACCGATAAATATTCTGGAACTGAGAGCGATATTCAATGCTCTCAAGGCCTGGCCTCGGCTAGCGAGGACCAAGTTCATACGGTTTCAATCAGACAACATGACAACTGTTGCGTACATCAACCATCAGGGGGGAACAAGGAGTTCCCTAGCGATGGAAGAAGTGACCAAAATCATTCTATGGGCGGAGTCTCACTCCTGCCACCTGTCTGCTATCCACATCCCAGGAGTGGAAAATTGGGAAGCGGATTTTCTGAGTCGTCAGACATTGCATCCGGGGGAGTGGGAACTCCATCCGGAAATCTTTGCCCAAGTCACTCACCTGTGGGGCATTCCAGACATGGATCTGATGGCCTCTCGTCAGAACTTCAAAGTTCCTTGCTACGGGGCCAGATCCAGGGATCCCAAGGCGGCTCTAGTGGATGCACTAGTAGCACCTTGGACCTTCAAACTAGCTTATGTGTTCCCGCCATTTCCTCTCATCCCCAGGCTGGTAGCCAGGATCAATCAGGAGAGGGCGTCGGTGATCTTGATAGCTCCTGCGTGGCCACGCAGGACTTGGTATGCAGATCTGGTGAATATGTCATCGGCTCCACCTTGGAAGCTACCTTTGAGACGAGACCTTCTTGTTCAGGGTCCGTTCGAACATCCGAATCTGGTTTCACTCCAGCTGACTGCTTGGAGATTGAACGCTTGATTTTATCGAAGCGAGGATTCTCAGATTCTGTTATCGATACTCTTGTTCAGGCCAGAAAGCCTGTAACTAGAAAGATTTACCACAAAATTTGGAAAAAATATATCTGTTGGTGTGAATCTAAAGGATTCCCTTGGGACAAGGTTAAGATTCCTAGGATTCTATCCTTCCTTCAAGAAGGATTGGAAAAAGGATTATCTGCAAGTTCCCTGAAGGGACAGATTTCTGCCTTGTCGGTATTACTTCACAAAAAGCTGGCAGCTGTGCCAGATGTTCAAGCCTTTGTTCAGGCTCTGGTTAGAATCAAGCCTGTTTACAAACCTTTGACTCCTCCTTGGAGTCTCAATTTAGTTCTTTCAGTTCTTCAGGGGGTTCCGTTTGAACCCTTACATTCCGTTGATATTAAGTTATTATCTTGGAAAGTTTTGTTTTTAGTTGCGATTTCTTCTGCTAGAAGAGTCTCAGAATTATCTGCTCTGCAGTGTTCTCCTCCTTATCTGGTGTTCCATGCAGATAAGGTGGTTTTACGTACTAAACCTGGTTTTCTTCCAAAAGTTGTTTCTAACAAAAACATTAACCAGGAGATTATCGTACCTTCTCTGTGTCCGAAACCAGTTTCAAAGAAGGAACGTTTGTTGCACAATCTGGATGTTGTTCGCGCTCTAAAATTCTATTTAGATGCTACAAAGGATTTTAGACAAACATCTTCCTTGTTTGTTGTTTATTCAGGTAAAAGGAGAGGTCAAAAAGCAACTTCTACCTCTCTCTCTTTTTGGATTAAAAGCATCATCAGATTGGCTTACGAGACTGCCGGACGGCAGCCTCCCGAGAAAATCACAGCTCATTCCACTAGGGCTGTGGCTTCCACATGGGCCTTCAAGAACGAGGCTTCTGTTGATCAGATATGTAGGGCAGCGACTTGGTCTTCACTGCACACTTTTACCAAATTTTACAAGTTTGATACTTTTGCTTCTTCTGAGGCTATTTTTGGGAGAAAGGTTTTACAAGCCGTGGTGCCTTCCATTTAGGTGACCTGATTTGCTCCCTCCCTTCATCCGTGTCCTAAAGCTTTGGTATTGGTTCCCACAAGTAAGGATGACGCCGTGGACCGGACACACCTATGTTGGAGAAAACAGAATTTATGTTTACCTGATAAATTACTTTCTCCAACGGTGTGTCCGGTCCACGGCCCGCCCTGGTTTTTTAATCAGGTCTGATAATTTATTTTCTTTAACTACAGTCACCACGGTACCATATGGTTTCTCCTATGCAAATATTCCTCCTTAACGTCGGTCGAATGACTGGGGTAGGCGGAGCCTAGGAGGGATCATGTGACCAGCTTTGCTGGGCTCTTTGCCATTTCCTGTTGGGGAAGAGAATATCCCACAAGTAAGGATGACGCCGTGGACCGGACACACCGTTGGAGAAAGTAATTTATCAGGTAAACATAAATTCTGTTATTTGAAAAGCAAGGATGTAAGTTTAGATGCCGGCCCATTTTTGGTGAACAACCTGGGTTGCCCTTGCTGATTGGACAGCACCAATAAGCACCAATAAACAAGTGCTCTCCATGGTTGTGAACCAAAAATTTGCTGGCTCCTTAGCTTAGATGTCGTCTTTTTCAAATAAAGATAGCAAGAGAACGAAGAAAAATTGATAATAGGCGTAAATTAGAAAGTTGCTTAAAAATGCATGCTCTATCTGAATCATGAAAGAGAAAAATTGGGTTCAGTGTCCCTTTAAGGTAACTATTACAGTCAACAGTCTTAAAGTGAGTAGTAGTAATGATTTTGATATCTGCAGAAAAGGACAAACATAGATCCAAAAATACTATAGACCTCTCGTCAATATTACTAGAAAAGGTCAAACCCATATTGTTAGAATTAAGGTGTGTAACAAATAATTCAGCAGAGCTTATATCACCCTTCCATATAAACACCAGATCATCAATGTATCTGCCATAGAAGACCAGGTTCGCCCAGTAATCTGAGCCATAGATGTATAGATCTTCAAAAATGCCATAAAAAGATAGGCAAAACTCGGGGCAAACCTGGCAGTACCCTTCATTTGTAAGTAATATTCATCTTGAAAACAAAAATATGTTGTAATATAAAAGCAATCAATTGTAGGATTAATTCTTTCTGTAGTTCAGGAATATAAAGGTCACCTGCCAGATATTTAGAGATAGCTTGAAGACCCCATTTATGTTGTATGTTCGAGTATAGAGCGTGTACATCATATGAGATTCATACATAGTTTTCATGTATAACATAATTATCCAATTTTTGAATCAGGTCAGGAGAATATTTTATATATGAATCTAATGTGAGTACATACCGCTGTAAGAAACAATCTACGTATGCTGACATATTGTCAGTTAGGCTGCCAATCCCTGCAATAATGGGTCTACCAGGGGGGTATTGGGCATTTTTGTGCACCTTAGGTAGGTGGTAGTAAAATGCACAGTTTGGTTTAACAGGGATTAAAACAATCTCTTTCAGCCTTTGATAGTATACCTTCCTGGAACCCAAAGTTAACAATCCCTTGAAGTGTTTTAAGATATTTATCTGTGGGATCAGATTTTTGATAATAGTTATTATCGCCAAGTATTTTATTGGCCTCTATTAAATAATCAGGAAGATCCTGTAGTATAATGACCCCCCCCCCTTATCTGCCTGGCGTATCACTCACTGGGAGCTGTTTTTCTAACATTTCAATGTATTCCTTTCTTTAGCATTAAGGTTAGATTTTGTATAATTAATCTTTTTTGAGAGTCTTTCTAGATCTTCTAATATATACTCTTTAAATAAGTATAAATATGTATTACTAAGAGTGGGACAAAAGTTAGATTTTGGTTTGAAGTTGGAATGAATGTAATCATCTAATAAATAGTTTTAGATTTTCTGGCTCATTGTAAATTATGTTAGAGGACAATCTAGTATCCATATCATCAGATTTTAGTTTCTTTTTGGCAAAATATTTTTGAAGGGAAAGTTTACAAACAAACCTATTGACGTCTACATATAGCTCAAACATATTATGGGGATTAGAGGGGCTGAAGGAAAGACCTTTGCCCAAAACTCTAATTTCATCCTTTGGCAATGTGTAAGAGGATAAGTTAAAAATCTCACTTGCTAATCTCTGTAGTCTGTTCTCTTTGACTGTTGATTTCCGACCTTTTCCCTCTCTGGTTGGTGTTTGTTACAAGTGGTTCTAAAAATTCTGCAATATTCGGTTGGTGATACCTGGGTTTGGGGCGCCTGTCTAAAAAAGACTGATTGACAAAATTATCAGTTACAATATTGGACGATGTAGAAGGTTGATTGTAAGGATGTTCGTCTGGCCTAGATCTTAATTGAGTTATGGCCAGTGGGCCCTGAATAGAAGAATTATAATCAAAATTGTGACGTTTGTCATTAAGTGAATGATGGTTAGGCATCTGATTAGAATTATAAATGATTGGTGTATCATTATATGAATGGTTATGTCTCTGGTTAGGTGTGTGATTTAGGGTAGCATGATTATTGGAATTAGGTCTATGTCCATGATAATGAGACCTAGGAGCATAGTTCTGTTCGTGTCTAGGGACAAGATACTGCTCATGTCTAGGTGCCACATGTTCATTGTACCTGGTGGGTCTTTCCTCTCAATATCTCATACCTATTAGTAGATGTATATCTAATGTGGCTGTTACTAGATTTCTCAATAAGGGTGGAAACATGTTTATATCCCTTAATAGGATTATTATTATGATGTTCTTTATAAGAATAATGGTTGGACTTGTTGCTTTTAGAATGATGATAATCACTTCTATTTCTTCTACAAGATACGACGAGTCCACGGATTTCATCCTTACTTGTGGGATATTATCCTCCTGCTAACGGGAAGTGGCAAAGAGCACCACAGCAGAGCTGTATATATAGCTCCTCCCTTCCCCTCCACCTCCAGTCATTCTCTTTGCCTGTGTTATACTAGGAAGAGGTAAAGTGAGGTGTTAGTGTTAGTTTCTTCAATCAAGAAGTTTTTTATTTTTAATGGTACCGGTGAGTACTGTTTTCCTCAGGGGGGTTTGGAAGAAGAATTCTGCCCTGAGGTTGATGATCTTAGCAGCTGTAACTAAGATCCATGTTGGTTACCACAGATCTGAAGGTAATACAGGAGACATCTTCAGTGTGGAGACCGTTTCATGCTGTCTGCAGCATTTGAGGTATGTGCAGCCTTTTTATTCTGAAGAGACTTGGTATGTCAGAAAATGGCTGATAATGTATTCCCTTTTAGGGAAAGGGACCTATAGTAGTAGCAGTAGACCTATTTTCAAGGGGGGTGTTACTAAAAACTGTTCATTTTTTATTTTTAATCTGTTGACATTTTGGTGCAAGGTTTATAATGAGGGCTATGTGGTGCAATTTTCATTATAAGACACTGGGGATTTATATGTTTACGGTGGTATTTCACATTATGACTGTTGCATGTTATTTGGGGTAATCATTCCACATGGCTAGTTTGCTTAACCGCTCCTCCATGCGGTTGTTTGGGCCTACTCGGTCATCGGTCCTGATGGGCGGGGCTTATTTTTGCGCGTTCAGACTCGCTCAGTATTCTGGCTAGGAGGCAGCAGGCTTTAGCTCCGGTGGAGCTTAAACAGAGTTCTTTCCTCTCCGGATTGTTGTTGAGTCTTCTCAAAGTACCCTGGGGGCAGGTAGGTGCCACAGCAGAGCTGTGGCGAGGTGCAGAGGGTATTTTTGTGCTGACTTATTATATATAGCTATAAATACTGTTTAGCAGTTAATCCTTCCCTTAATACTTAGAGTGCAATAATTTTTGGATTTTAGGTTTGTGTTAATTTTGAAGACAAATTAACGTTTTTACACACTTTTGAAAAAAAATTGTTCACTTTTTATTCTTTAAAGGCACAGTACACGTTTTTTGAATACGGTTTAAAGCATTTATTAAAGTGTTTAAACGACTTTTGTTGGTTTTTATTGGTCTGTTCAACATGTCTGACATTGAGGAATCTCAGTGTTCTATGTGTTTAGATGCCATTGTGGAACCCCCTCTTACATTGTGTACCTCTTTTACTGAAAGGGCCTTACACTGTAAAGAGCATATTCTAAGTAAAGATAGTGTGTCTAAGGATGATTCTCAGTTTGAAGAAAATCAGGATATGCCATCCAATTCTCCCCAAGTGTCACAGCCTTTAACGCCCACACAAGCAACGCCAAGTACATCTAGTGCGTCTAATTCTGGCAGGAAATGGCTGCAGTTATGTCAACTACCCTTACAGAGGTATTATCTAAATTGCCAGTGTTGCAGGGTAAACGCAGTAGGTCAGGTATTAATGTGAATACTGAATCCTCTAATGCTTTATTAGCTATTTCCGATGTACCCTCACAGTGTTTGAGTTGGGGGTCAGGGAATTGCTGTCTGAGGGAGAATTTCAGATTCAGGAAATGTATTACCACAGACAGATTCGAACACTGTCCTTTAAATTTAAGCTTGAACATCTCCGCCTGTTACTTCGGGAGGTTTTAGCGGCTCTGGATGATTGTGACCCTATTGTAATACCACCAAAGAAATTGTGTAAGATGGATAAAATATCTAGAAGTACCTACTTACTCTGATGTTTTTCCAGTTCCTAAGAGAATTTCGGAAATTATAAAGACGGAATGGGATAGACCAGGTATACTGTTTTCTCCCCCTCCTAGTTTTAAGAAAATGTTTCCCATATCAGACGCCATTCGGGACTCGTGGCAAACCCTCCCTAAGGTAGAGGGAGCAATATCTACCCTGGCTAAGCGTACAACTATACCCATTGAGGACAGTTGTGCTTTCAAAGACCCTATGGATAAAAAAATAGAGGGTCTTCTAAAGAAATTATTTATTAATCGGGGTTTTTTTTACAACCTACGGCTTGCATTGTTCCAGTAACTACTGCAGCAGCTTTATGGTTAGATGACATTTTGGATAGAATTAAGGCTCTCAAGCTAGCTAATTCTTTTATTACTGATGCCGCTTTTCAAATTGCTAAATTAGCGGCGAAAAATGCAGGATTTGCTATTCTAGCACGTAGAGCGTTGTGGCTCAAATCTTGGTCTGCTTGATGTGTCATCAAAAACTAAGCTTTTAGCTATTCCTTTTAAAGGTAAGACCCTTTTTGGGCCTGAATTGAAGGAAATCATTTCTGACATTACAGGAGGTAAAAGCCATGCCCTACCTCAGGATAAGTCTGTTAAGATGAGGGGTAAACAAAATAATTTTCGTTCCTTTCGGAACTTCAAAGGAGGACCCCCGCTTCCTCTTCTTCCACAAAGCAGGAAGGGAATTTTACCCAATCCAAGTCAGTCTGTAGACCTAACCAGAACTGGAATAAAGGTAAACAATCCAAAAAGCCCACTGCTACTACTAAGACCGCATGAAGGGGTTGCCCCCTACTAGATCCGGTCCTGGATCAGGGGGCCGACTCTCGTTCTTTGCCCAGGCTTGGGCAAGAGATGTTCAGGACCCCTGGGCACTAGAAATAGTGACCCACGGTTATCAATTGGAATTCAAGGACTTTCTTCCAAGAGGGAGATTTCATCTTTCAAAATGATCTACAAACCAGATAAAAAGAGAGGCGTTCTTACGCTGTGTAAAAGACCTTTTTACTATGGGAGTAATTTGTCCTGTTCCAGAATTGGAACAGGGACAGGGGTTCTACTAAAATCTATTTGTGGTTCCCAAAAAAGAGGGAACTTTCCGACCCATCAAATCTATTTGTGGTTCCCAAAAAAGAGGGAACTTTCCGACCCATTCAAGATGGAGACTATACAAACAATTTTACCAATGATCCAGGAGGGTCAATATATGACTACCGTGGACTTAAAGGATGCTTACCTTGATATTCCTATCCACAAGGATCATCATCCGTTTCTAAGGTTTGCCTTCTTGGACAAACATTATCAGTTCGTGGCTCTTCCCTTCGGGTTGGCCACAGCACCCAGAATCTTCACAAAAGTTCTAGGGTCTCTTTTGGCGGTTCTCAGACTGCGAGGCATAGCAGTGGCGCCTTACCTGGACGATATACTGATCCAGGCGTCAACATATCAACTGACAAAGTCTCACACGGACACAGTGTTGTCTTTCCTGAGAACTCACGGTTGGAAGGTGAACATAGTGAAACGTTCACTTGTTCAACAGACAAGGGTTCCTTTCTTGGGAACTCTGATAGACTCGGTAGCCATGAAAAAAAAATTTGACGGAGGTCAGAAAATAAAAGATTCTAAATACTTGCCGAGCACTTCAGTCCATTCCTCGGCCATCAGTGGCTCCGTGTATGGAAGTAATTGGATTAATGGTTGCGGCAAAGGACATCATTCCGTTTGCTCGCTTTCATCTCAGACCACTGCAGCTGTGCATGCTCGGACAGTGGAATGGGGACTATGCGAATTTATCTCCTCAGATAAATCTGGATCAAGAGACCAGAGACTCTCTTCTTTGGTGGTTGTTGCCGGATCATCTGTCCCAGGGGACTTGTTTCCGCAGACCCACGTGGGTAATAGTGACAATGGACGCCAGCCTTCTGGGCTGGGGTGCGGTCTGGAATTCCCTGAAGGCTCAGGGTGTTTGGACTCAGGTGGAGTCTCTACTTCCAATCAATATTCTGGAACTGAGGGCAATATTCAATGCGCTTCAAGCGTGGCCTCAGTTGGCTTTGGCCAGATTCATCAGATTCCAGTCGGACAACATCACGACTGTGGCTTATATCAATCATCAAGGGGGAACAAGGAGTTCCTTAGCGATGAGAGAAGTATCCAAGATAATCAGTTGGGCAGAGGCCCACTCTTGTCATCTGTCGGCAATCTACATCCCAGGAGTAGAGAACTGGGAAGCAGATTTTCTAAGTCGACGGACTTCATCCGGAGGTATTTGCCTCATTGATTCTCCAATGGGGCAGACCGGAATTGGATCTGATGGCATCTCGACAGAATGCCAAGCTTCCAAGATACGGATCCAGGCCGAGGGATCCACAGGCCGAACTGATAGATGCCTTGACAGTGCCTTGGTTGTTCAGCCTAGCTTATGTGTTTCCACTGTTTCCTCTCCTTCCACGCGTGATTGCTCAAATCAAACAGGAGAGAGCTTCAGTAATCCTGATAGCACCTGCGTGGCCACGCAGAACTTGGTATGCGGATCTAGTGGACATGTCCTCTCTGCCACCGTGGAAACTTCCTTTGAGATAGGACCTTCTCATTCAAGGTCCTTTCCAACATCCAATTCTAATTTCTCTTCAGCTGACTGCGTGGAGATTGAATGCTTGATTTTATCGAAGCGAGCATTCTCGGATTCGGTTATCAGTACTTTAATACAGGCCAGAAAGCCTGTCACTAGAAAAATCTATCATAAGATATGGCGTAAATATCTTTATTGGTGTGAATTCAAAGGTTACTCATGGAGTAAAGTTAGAATTCATAGGATTCTGTATTTTCTCCAAGAAGGATTGGAGAAAGGTTTATCAGCGAGTTCCTTAAAGGGACAAATTTCTGCGTTGTCAATTTTGTTTCACAAACGTTTGGCAGATGTACCAGATGTTCAGTCTTTTTGTCAGGCTCTAACCAGAATTAAGCCTGTTTTTAGACCAATTACTCCTCCCTGGAGTTTGAATTTAGTTCTTCGTGTTCTTCAAGGGGTTCCGTTTGAACCCATGCATTCCATAGATATTAAATTATTATCTTGGAAAGTTCTGTTTTTGGTTGCTATTTCTTCTGCTCGAAGAGTTTCTGAGCTTTCAGCATTACAGTGTGATTCGCCTTGTCTCATTTTTCATTCTGATAAGGTGGTGTTACGTAGTAGAAAATTAAAAAATGTGCAAGTTACTGCAGGGATATAGTCTTTATAAAACATATTTATTAATACATATATATAAAATTACTAGCAGAAAAACATTCACTTCATCAATATGAGTTAAAACAAATACTCCTGTAAGAATAAGACACTGGTGTCAATCACTATGGGTTTTTTTAAAACTATTGTGGGCTAAAAAAAATCTATATAGCAATAGAATTTATATAGCAGTTAAATTAAAAGAATTTCTTAGGCAGTCATATTAGCATCACGAATAAAGCACCATTTATTTCAAATACACATGTGCATTGGTCAATTAATAAATGACTAGGCAGTAAACACACACTGTAGCTTCTTTAATCGTAATAGAACAATTTATAGGACGTGCTCTATATTGTGCTTCCTATATAGTTCCACGGGAGGTTACAATCTTAAGTCTTTTAGAGCTTTCGGCACAACCTGTTCAGAATAATGCTCGCACATTCATGTGTGTATTCAAGGAAGTTTGTTACAGATGGTAATTAGTGCCTCTTGAATTAAAGCAAGTCTTGTGACCTGTTTGCTGCTCTTAATGTGTTTTGAATATTTCCAGTTTACAGATGCAAAGTTTATTTCCGGATTGCACTTACCCGGTGTTCCGGTAAATGGGGCGGTCTCTTTTCAATCCGCTTACCTGCATTCCACCGGGTGTAGGCTGCGTTGTTAGTGATCGTCTTTACAAAAAACTCCTTCAGTTCTTCTGAGTGTGCACACTGTTAGTCCTCCGTTGGTTTGTGCTCCTACCGTCTGCCCAGAAGTTCAATGGATTCACTTTATTCTGGCCTGGCGGTCCTGGGAGCATAAGTGTCTGTGTCTCTCAAATAAGCCGGATCAGGTCTGGTCTATGCGTTTCAGCTCTCCAGGGAGCCTTTGTACCAGTTCCAGGGTTTTATTCAAATCTATTCATTGTACCAAAGAAGGAGAATTCCTTCAGACCAGTTCTGGATCTAAAAATATTGTATCGTTATGTAAGAATACCAACATTCAAAATGGTGACTATAAGGACTATTATGCCTTTTGTTCAGCAAGGGCATTATATGTCCACAATAGATTTACAGGATGCATATCTTCATATTCCGATTCATCCAGATCACTATCAGTTTCTGAGATTCTCTTTTCTAGACAAGCATTACCAGTTTGTTGCCCTTCCGTTTGGCCTAGCAACAGCTCCGACGATCTTTTCAAAGGTTCTCGGTGCCCTTCTCTCTGTAATCAGAGAACAGGGTATTGCGGTATTTCCTTATTTGGACGATATCTTGGTACTTGCTCAGTCTTTACATTCTGCAGAATCTCATACAAATCAACTTGTGTTGTTTCTTCAAAATCATGGTTGGAGGATCAATTTACCAAAGAGTTCTTTGATTCCTCAGACAAAGGTAACCTTTTTGGGCTTTCAAATAGATTCAGTGTCCATGACTTTGTCTCTAACAGAAAAGAGACGTCTGAAGTTGGTTTCAGCTTGTCAAACCCTTCAGTCTCAATCATTCCCTTCGGTAGTTTTTTGCATGGAAATTCTAGGTCTCATGACTGCTGCATCGGACGCGATCCCCTTTGCTCGTTTTCAAATGAGACCTCTTCAGCTTTGTATGCTGAACCAGTGGTGCAGGGATTATACAAGGATATCACAAATAATATCCTTAAATCCCAATGTTCGGTCTTCTCTGACTTGGTGGTTGGACCACCATCGTTTAATTCAAGGGGCCTCTTTTGTTCGCCCAACCTGGACAGTGATCTTAACAGATGCGAGTCTTTCAGGTTGGGGAGCTGTATGGGGATCTCTGACAGCGCAGGGGGTTTGGGAATCTCAGGAGGCGAGATTACCAATCAATATTTTGGAACTCCGTGCGATTTTCAGAGCTCTTCAGTTCTGGCCTCTTCTGAAGAGAGAGTCGTTTATTTGTTTTCAGACGAACAATGTCACAACCGTGGCGTATGTCAATCATCAAGGTGGTACTCACAGTCCTCAAGCTATGAAAGAAGTATCTCGGATACTTGTATGGGCAGAATCCAGCTCCTGTCTAATCTCTGCGGTTCACATCCCAGGTGTAGACAATTGGGAAGCGGATTATCTCAGTCGCCAGTCGTTACATCCGGGCGAATGGTCTCTTCACCCAGAGGTATTTCTTCAGATTGTTCAAATCTGGGGACTTCCAGAAATAGATCTGATGGCTTCTCATCTAAACAAGAAACTTCCCAGGTATCTGTCCAGATCCAGGGATCCTCAGGCAGAAGCAGTGGACGCGTTGTCGCTTCCTTGGAATTATCATCCTGCCTATATCTTTCCGCCTCTAGTTCTTCTTCCAAGAGTGATTTCCAAAATTCTAATGGAACGTTCGTTTGTACTGCTGGTAGCTCCAGCATGGCCTCACAGGTTTTGGTATGCGGATCTCATTCGGATGGCCAGTTGCCAACCTTGGACACTTCCATTAAGACCAGACCTATCTCAAGTCCCATTTTTCCATCAGGATCTCAAATCATTAAATTTGAAGGTATGGAAATTGAACGCTTGATTCTTAGTCATAGAGGTTTCTCTGACTCAGTAATTAATACTATGTTACAGGCTCGTAAATCTGTGTCTAGGAAGATTTATTATCGAGTCTGGAAGACTTACATTTCTTGGTGTTCTTCTCATAAGTTCTTCTGGCATTCTTTTAGAATTCCTAGAATTTTACAGTTTCTTCAGGAAGGTTTGGATAAAGGTTTATCTGCAAGTTCTTTGAAAGGACAAATCTCTGCTCTTTCTGTTCTTTTTCACAGAAAGATTGCTAATCTTCCTGATATTCATTGTTTTGTGCAGGCTTTGGTTCGTATCAAGCCTGTCATTAAATCAATCTCTCCTCCTTGGAGTCTTAATTTGGTTCTGAGGGCTTTACAGGCTCCTCCGTTTGAACCTATGCATTCTCTGGATATTAAATTACTTTCTTGGAAAGTTTTGTTCCTTTTGGCCATCTCTTCTGCTAGAAGAGTTTCTGAGTTATCTGCTCTTTCTTGTGAATCTCCTTTTCTGATTTTTCATCAGGATAAGGCGGTGTTGCGGACTTCATTTCAATTTTTACCTAAGGTTGTGAATTCTAACAACATTAGTAGAGAAATTGTTGTCCCTTCATTGTGCCCTAATCCTAAGAATTCAAAGGAGAGATCTTTACATTCTTTGGATGTAGTAAGAGCTTTGAAATATTATGTTGAAGCTACTAAAGATTTTAGAAAAACTTCTAGTCTATTTGTTATCTTTTCTGGTTCCAGGAAAGGTCAGAAAGCTTCTGCCATTTCTTTGGCATCTTGGTTAAAGTCTTTGATTCATCATGCTATGTGGAGTCGGGGAAGTCCCCGCCTCAAAGGATTACGGCTCATTCTACTAGGTCAGTTTCTACTTCCTGGGCTTTTAGGAATGAAGCTTCTGTTGATCAGATTTGCAAAGCAGCAACTTGGTCTAATTTGCATACTTTTACTAAATTCTACCATTTTGATGTGTTCTCTTCTTCTGAAGCAGTTTTTGGTAGAAAAGTACTTCAGGCAGCCGTTTCAGTTTGATTCTTCTGCTTATGATTTCAGTTTTTTTCGTTATTTGGATTAAAACTTTTGATTTGGGTTGTGGATTATTTTGTCAGCGGAATTGGCTGTCTTTATTTTATCCCTCCCTCTCTAGTGACTCTTGCATGGAAGTTCCACATCTAGGGTATCTGCTATCCCATACGTCACTAGCTCATGGACTCTTGCTAATTACATGAAAGAAAACATAATTTATGTAAGAACTTACCTGATAAATTCATTTCTTTCATATTAGCAAGAGTCCATGAGACCCACCCTTTTTGTGGTGGTTATGATTTTTTTGTATAAAGCACAATTGTTCCAATTCCTTATTTTTGATGCTTTTGCTCCTTTATCACCCCACTTCTTGGCTATTCGTTAAACTGAATTGTGGGTGTGGTGAGGGGTGTATTTATAGGCATTTTGAGGTTTGGGAAACTTTGCCCCTCCTGGTAGGAATGTATATCCCATACGTCACTAGCTCATGGACTCTTGCTAATATGAAAGAAATGAATTTATCAGGTAAGTTGTTACATAAATTATGTTTTTCGCGCTCTAACTGCGCAGTTGTTTTTACATTCTGAGACATCCAGCTTCCCTGAAGGAGTCCCCTGACATTGGATCTCTGTAAAGGGTTTTTGTGCCTACAAAAGTCGTTTTATGGGAAGGTAGGAGCCACAGTAGAGCTGTGGCAGTTTACTTGTGACTGTTATAACGGTTTTTACTTTTTTTTTTGCTTCGTTTTTGAACCTGAGGGGTTAATCATCCATTTGCAAGTGGGTGCAATGCTATTTTAGTCTATTATATACACTGTAAAAATGTCATAGTTAACTGCTTTTTTCACTGGATTGCAGTTTTTGTGTTTGGTTTTTTCCCTTAAAGGCACAGTACCGTTTTTTATATTCTGCTTTTTCACATTAATTAAAGTGTTTTCAAAGCTTGCTGGTCTCATTACTAGTCTGTTCAACATGTCTGACATAGAGGAAACTCCTTGTTCATTATGTTTAGAAGCCATTGTGGAACCCCCTCTTAGAATGTACCAAATGCACTGATCTTACTATAAGTTATAAAGATCATATTCTGGCTTTAAAAGATTTATCACCAGAGGAAATTGACAAGGGGGAAGTTATGCCGACTAACTCTCCCCACGTGTCAGAGCCTTTAACTCCCGCTCAAGGGGCGCCAAGTACATCTAGCGCGCCCATTGCGTATACTTTACAAGACATGGCGGCAGTTATGAATCATACTCTTACAGAAGTATTGTCCAAACTGCCAGGGTTACAAGGAAAGCGAGACAGCTCTGGGGCTAGAACAAATACAGAGCTCTCTGACGCTTTAGTAGCTATGTCTCATATACCCTCACAATGTGCAGAAGCCGAAGAAAGAGAGCCTCTATCTGTGGGTGATTTTTCTGACTCAGGGAAGACACTTCAACCTGATTCTGATATGTCTACATTTAAATTTAAGCTTGAACACCTCCGCATGTTGCTCAGGGAGGTTTTAGCAACTCTGGATGACTGTGACGCCATTGTAGTCCCAGAGAAATTGTGTAAATTGGATAAATACTACGCAGTGCCTGTTTACACTGATGTTTTTCCAATCCCTAAGAGGTTTTCAGAAATTATTACTAAGGAATGGGATAGACCAGGTGTTCTCTCCCCCTCCTGTTTTTAAAAAGATGTTTCCCATAGATGCCGCTACACGGGACTTGTGGCAAACGGTCCCTAAGGTGGAGGGAGCAGTCTCTACTCTAGCGAAGCATACAACTATCCCTGTCGAGGACAGTTGTGCTTTTCTAGATCCAATGGACAAAAAATTAGAGGGTTACCTTAAGAAAATTTTTATTCAACAAGGTTTTATTCTCCAGCCCCTTGCATGCATTGCCCCTGTCACTGCTGCTGCGGCCTTCTGGTTTGAGTCTCTAGAAGAGGCTCTACAGGTAGAAACCCCATTGGATGATATCCTTGACAAGCTTAAAGCTCTTAAGCTAGCCAATTCATTTGTTTCTGACGCCGTTGTTCATTTAACCAAACTAACGGCTAAGAACTCAGGTTTTGCTATTCAGGCGCGTAGGGCGCTATCGCTTAAATCCTGGTCAGCTGACGTTACTTCAAAGTCTAAGCTTCTCAACATTCCCTTCAAGGGGCAGACCCTATTCGGGCCTGGACTGAAGGAGATCATTTCTGATATTACTGGAGGAAAAGGTCACGCCCTTCCTCAGGATAGGTCCAACAAATTAAGGACCAAACAGTCTAATTTCTTTCATGTAATTAACAAGAGTCCATGAGCTAGTGACGTATGGGATATACATTCCTACCAGGAGGGGCAAAGTTTCCCAAACCTTAAAATGCCTATAAATACACCCCTCACCACACCCACAAATCAGTTTTACAAACTTTGCCTCCAAGGGAGGTGGTGAAGTAAGTTTGTGCTAGATTCTACGTTGATATGCGCTCCGCAGCAAGTTGGAGCCCGGTTTTCCTCTCAGCGTGCAGTGAATGTCAGAGGGATGTGAAGAGAGTATTGCCTATTGAATGCAGTGATCTCCTTCTACGGGGTCTATTTCATAAGGTTCTCTGTTATCGGTCGTAGAGATTCATCTCTTACCTCCCTTTTCAGATCGACGATATACTCTTATATTTACCATTTCCTCTACTGATTCTCGTTTCAGTACTGGTTTGGCTTTCTACAAACATGTAGATGAGTGTCCTGGGGTAAGTAAGTCTTATTTTCTGTGACACTCTAAGCTATGGTTGGGCACTTTATTTATAAAGTTCTAAATATATGTATTCAAACATTTATTTGCCTTGACTCAGAATGTTCAACTTTCCTTATTTCCAGACAGTCAGTTTCATATTTGGGATTATGCATTGAATTATCATATTTTTTCTTACCTCAAAAATTTGACTTTTTTCCCTGTGGGCTGTTAGGCTCGCGGGGGCTGAAAATGCTTCATTTTATTGCGTCATTCTTGGCGCGGACTTTTTTGGCGCAAAAATTCTTTTCCGTTTCCGGCGTCATACGTGTCGCCGGAAGTTGCGTCATTTTTTGACGTTATTTTGCGTCAAAGATGTCGGCGTTCCGGATGTGGCGTCATTTTTGGCGCCAAAAGCATTTAGGCGCCAAATAATGTGGGCGTCTTTTTTGGCGCTAAAAAATATGGGCGTCATTTTTGTCTCCACATTATTTAAGTCTCATTATTTATTGCTTCTGGTTGCTAGAAGCTTGTTCACTGGCATTTTTTTTCCCATTCCTGAAACTGTCATTTAAGGAATTTGATCAATTTTGCTTTATATGTTGTTTTTTTTCTTTTACATATTGCAAGATGTTCCACGTTACAACTGAGTCAGAAGATACTACAGGAAAATCACTGCACAGTGCTGGAGCTACCAAGCTAAGTCTGCTATAAACTTTTGGTATCTGTTTTCTCCAGCTGTTATTTGTATTGCATGTCATGTCAAACTTATTAATGCAGATAAAATTTCCTTTAGTACTGTTACATTACCTGTTGCTGTCCGTCAACATCTAATTTTCAGAGTGTTCCTGAAC
>NW_026511496.1:90132-107632 GCF_027579735.1 Bombina bombina
AATGGAGACATTATCTGCGTTAGAAAGTTTATCATGACAACTAACACAAACTACAGCCGGAGGAACAGTTACCAAAAGTTTACAACAAATGCACTTAGCTTTGGTAGAACCAACATCAGGCAGCGTCTTTCCAGAAGTAGATTCTGATCCAGGGTCAGGTTGTGACATCTTGCAATATGTAATAGAAAAAACAACATATAAAGCAAAATTCCTTAAATGCAAAACAAACAAGCCTCTAGCAACCAGAAGCAACAAAAAAATGAGACTGAAATAATGTGAAAAAACTGGCGCCAAGTATGACGCCCACTTTTTTTGGTGCCAATTATGACGCCCACTTTTTTTGGCGCCAATTATGACGCCCACTTTTTTTGGCGCCAATTATGACGCCCACATTTTTGGCGCAAAAAAAGTCTGTAACACACATGCGTCAAAAATGACAACCACGTGAAAACTTCCGGCGTCAACTATGGCGCCGGAAATGACGAAATTTTGCGTCAAAAAAGGTCGCGCCAAAAATGACGCAATAAATTGAAGCATTTTCTGCCACCGCGAGCCTAACAGCCCGCAAGGAAAAAAGTCAATTTGAAAATTTTTAAGGTAAGAAAAAATATTTATTCATATGCATTTTCCCAAAAAATGAAACTGACAGTCTGAAAGAAGGAATACTGATTATCCTGAATCAAGGCAAATATAAGTTTAAAACATATATTTAGAACTTTACATATAAAGTGCCCAACCATAGCTTTGAGTGTCATAAATAGAAATAAGATTTACTTACCCCAAGACACTCATCTACATATAGTATATAGCCAAACCAGTACTGAAACGAGAATCAGTAGAGGTAATGGTATATAAGAGTATATCGTCGATCTGAAAAGGGAGGTAGGAGAAGAAATCTCTACGACCGATAACAGAGAACCTATTAAATAGATCCCCTAGAGGAAGACCATTGTATTCAAATAGGCAATACTCTCTTCACATCCCTCTGACATTCACTGCACTCAGAGGAAAACCGGGCTTCAGCCTGCTGCGAAGCGCATATCAACGTAGAATCTAGCACAAACTTACTTCACCACCTCCATGGGAGGCAAAGTTTGTAAAACTGAATTGTGGGTGTGGTGAGGGGTGTATTTATAGGCATTTTGAGGTTTGGGAAACTTTGCCCCTCCTGGTAGGAATGTATATCCCATACGTCGCTAGCTCATGGACTCTTGCTAATTACATGAAAGAAACAAAGCCGTTGTGGCTAAATAAAAACAAAATTTATGATTACCTGATAAATTTATTTCTCTTGTGGTGTATCCAGCCCACGGGTTCATCCATTACTTGTGGGATATTCTCCTTCCCAACAGGAAGTTGCAAGAGGACACCCACAGCAGAGCTGTCTATATAGCTCCTCCCCTAACTGCCACCCCCAGTCATTCGACCGAAGACAAGCAAGAAAAAAGGAGAAACTATAGGGTGCAGTGGTGACTGTAGTTTAAAAATAAAAAACACCTGCCTTAAAATGACAGGGCGGGCCGTCGACTGGATACACCACAAGAGAAATAAATGTATCAGGTAAGCATAAATTTTGTTTTCTCTTGTAAAGGTGTATCCAGTCCACGGGTTCATCCATTACTTGTGGGATACCAATACCAAAGCTTTAGGACACGGATGAAGGGAGGGACAAGGCAGGAACTTAAACGGAAGGCACCACTGCCTGTAAGACCTTTCTCCCAAAAATAGCCTCCGAAGAAGCAAAAGTATCGAATTTGTAGAATTTAGAAAAAGTGTGAAGCGAAGACCAAGTCGCCGCCTTACAAATCTGTTCAACAGAAGCCTCATTTTTAAAAGCCCATGGGGAAGCCACCGCTCTAGTGGAATGAGCTGTAATTCTTTCAGGAGGCTGCTGGCCAGCAGTCTCATAAGCTAAACAGATTATGCTTCTCAGCCAAAAAGAAAGAGAAGTTGCCGAAGCCTTTTGGCCTCTCCTCTGTCCAGAGTAGACAACAAACAATGCAGATGTTTGACGAAAATCCTTCGTAGCTTGTAAATAAAACTTTAAAGCACGAACCTCATCAAGAAAAAGACGTTCCTTCTTTGAGGAAGGATTAGGACATAATGAAGGAACAACAATCTCCTGATTGATGTTCTTATTAGATACTACCTTAGGAAGAAACCCAGGTTTGGTACGCAAAACTACCTTATCTGCATGGAAAATCAGATAAAGGAATCACACTGTAAAGCAGATAACTCCGAAACTCTTCGAGCCGAGGAGATAGCTACTAGAAACAGAACTTTCCAAGATAAAAGTTTAATATCTATGGAATGCAAAGGTTCAAACGGAACCCCTTGAAGAACCTTAAGAACTAAATTTAAACTCCATGGCGGAGCAACAGGTTTAAACACAGGCTTAATTCTAACTAAAGCCTGACAAAACGCCTGAACGTCTGGAACCTCAGCCAGACGTTTGTGCAAAAGAATAGACAGAGCAGAAATCTGTCCCTTTAAGGAACTAGCAGACAATCCCTTCTCCAATCCCTCCTGGAGAAAGGATAAGATTCTAGGAATCCTGACTTTACTCCATGAGTAACCCTTGGATTCACACCAATGAAGATATTTACACCATATCTTATGATAGATTTTCCTGGTGACAGGCTTTTGAGCCTGAATTAAGGTATCAATGACCGACTCGGAAAAACCACGCTTTGATAGAATCAAGCGTTCAATCTCCAAGCAGTCAGACGTAGAGAAATTAGATTTGGATGTTTGAAAGGACCTTGAAGTAGAAGGTCCTGCCTCAGCGGCAGAGTCCATGGTGGAAAGGATGACATGTCCACCAGATCTGCATACCAAGTCCTGCGTGGCAACGCAGGAGCTATCAAAATCACAGAAGCTCTCTCCTGCTTGATCTTGGCAATCAGAGGAAACGGTGGAAACACATAAGCCAGGCTGAAGGACCAGGGCGCTGCTAGAGCATCTATCAGCGCTGCCTTGGGATCCCTGGACCTGGACCCGTAACGAGGAAGCTTGGCGTTCTGACGAGACGCCATGAGACCCAGTTCTAGTTTGCCCCATAGTTGAATCAACTGGGCAAATACCTCCGGATGAAGCTCCCACTCCCCCAGATGAAAAGTCTGCCGACTTAAGAAATCCGCCTCCCAGTTCTCTACTCCTGGGATATGGATAGCTGCGAGATGGCAAGAGTGAACCTCTGCCCATAGAATTATCTTTGAAACCTCCAACATCGCCATGGGGCTCCTTGTACCCCCCTGATAGTTGATATAGGCTACAGTCGTGATGTTGTCCGACTGAAATCTGATGAACCTTACCGCAGCTAGCTGAGGCCAAGCCTGAAGAGCATTGAATATCGTTCTTAGTTCCAGAATGTTTATCGGAAGGAGGGCTTCCTCCTGAGTCCAGAAACCCTGAGCCTTCAGGGAGTTCCAGACTGCGCCCCAGCCCAGAAGGCTGGCATCTGTCTTCTCTATAGTCCATTCTGGCCTGCGGAAGCTCATTCCCCTGGACAGATGGACCTGAGATAGCCACCAGAGAAGAGAATCCGTGGTCTCTTGATCCAGATTTAGCAGAGGGGACAAATCTGTGTAATCTCCATTCCACTGATTGAGCATGCAAAGTTGCAGTGGTCTGAGATGTAGGCGGGCAAACGGAACTATATCCATTGCCGCTACCATTAAGTCGATTACTTCCATACACTGAGCCACTGACGGGTGAGAAGTGGAATAAAGAGCACGGCAGGAAGTTAGAAGCTTTGACAACCTGACCTCTGTCAGAAAAATCTTCATTTCTACTGAATCTATCAGAGTTCCTAGGAAGGAAACTCTTGTGAGAGGGGAGAGAGAACTCTTGTGAGAGGGGAGAGAGAACTCTTGTGAGAGGGGAGAGAGAACTCTTGTGAGAGGGGAGAGAGAACTCTTGTGAGAGGGGAGAGAGAACTCTTGTGAGAGGGGAGAGAGAACTCTTGTGAGAGGGGAGAGAGAACTCTTGTGAGAGGGGAGAGAGAACTCTTGTGAGAGGGGAGAGAGAACTCTTGTGAGAGGGGAGAGAGAACTCTTTTCTTCGTTCACCTTCCACCCATGAGACCTCAGGGGTGCCAGAACAATGTCCGTATGGGACTTGGCGATTTGAAAATTCAACGCCTGTATCAGAATGTCGTCTAGGTAAGGAGCCACCGATATGCCTCGTGGCCTTAGAACCGCCAGTAGGGACCCTAGAACCTTCATAAAGGTTCTTGGTGCCGTGGCTAACCCGAAGGGAAGAGCCACAAACTGGTAATGCCTGTCTAGGAAGGCAAACCTGAGAAACCGATGATGATCTCTGTATCTGAATGTGGAGATAAGCATCCTTTAAGTCCACGGTAGTCATATATTGACCCTCCTGGATCATAGGTAGGATGGTTCGAATAGTCTCCCATCTTGAAGGATGGGACCCTGAGAAATTTGTTTAGGATCTTGAGATCCAAGATTGGTCTGAAAGTTCCCTCTTTTTTGGGAACTATAAACAGATTTGAATAGAATCCTTGCCCCTGTTCCTCCCTTGGAACTGGGTGGATCACTCTCATAACCAGAAGGTCTTGAACACAACGTAATAATGCCTCTCTCTTTATCTGGTTTGCAATCTCCCCTTTGGAGATGAGTCTTTGAAATCCAGAAGAAACAATCTCCAGAGCCCAGGGATCCTGGACGTCTCTTGCCCAAGCCTGGGCGAAGAGAGAAAGTCTGCCCCCAACTAGATCCGGTCCGGGATCGGGGGCTACTCCTTCATGCTGTCTTAGAGGCGGCAGCAGGTTTTTTTGTCCTGCTTTCCCTTGTTCAAAACCTGGTTTGGGCTCCAGACTGGCTTAGACTGGACAAAATGTCCTTCTTGTTTTGCAGTAGAGGAAGTTGAAGCTGCGCCACTCTTGAAGTTTCGAAAGGAACGAAAATTAGTCTGTTTGGTCCTTAATTTGTTGGACCTATCCTGGGGAAGGGCGTGGCCTTTTCCTCCAGTAATATCAGAAATGATCTCCTTCAGTCCAGGCCCGAATAGGGTCTACCCTTTGAAGGGGATGTTGAGAAGCTTAGACTTTGAAGTAACGTCAGCTGACCAGGATTTAAGCCATAGCGCCCTACGCGCCTGAATGGCAAAACCTGAATTCTTAGCCGTTAGCTTTGTTAAATGAAAAACGGCGTCAGAAATAAATGAATTGGCTAACTTAAGAGCTTTAAGCCTGTCTAGGATATCATCCAACGGGGTCTCCACCTGTAGAGCCTCTTCAACTCCATGGCGGAGCAACAGGTTTAAACACAGGCTTGATTCTAACTAAAGCCTGACAGAACAACTGAACGTCTGGAACATCTGCCAGACGCTTGTGCAATAGAATTGATAAAGCAGATATCTGTCCCTTTAAGGAACTCGCTGATAGCCCCTTCTCCAATCCTTCTTGGAGAAAGGACAAAATGCTAGGAATCCTGATCTTACTCCATGAGTAGCCTTTGGATTCACACCAATAAAGATATTTACGCCATATCTTATGATAAATTTTCCTAGTGACAGGCTTTCGAGTCTGAATCAAGGTATCTATGACCGACTCAGAGAAACCCCGCTTGGATAAAATCAAGCGTTCAATCTCTAGGCAGTCAGTCGCAGAGAAACTAGATTTGGATGCTGCAACAGACCTTGAATCAGAAGGTCCTGTCTCAGTGGCAGAGTCCATGGTGGAAGAGATGACATGTCCACCAGGTCTGCATACCAAGTCCTGTGTGGCCACGCAGGTGCTATCAAAATCACAGAGGCTCTTTCCTGTTTGATTCTGGCAATCAAACGAGGAAGGAAAGGAAATGGTGGAAACACATAAGCCAGGTTGAACGACCAGGGTACTACTAGAGCATCTATCAGTACTGCTTGAGGATCCCTTGATCTGGACCCGTAACAAGGAAGTTTGGCGTTCTGACGAGACACCATCAGATCCAATTCTGGTGTGCCCCATTGCTGAATCAATTGTGCAAAAACCTCCGGATGGAGTTCCCGATCCCCCGGGTGAAAAGTCTGACGACTTAGAAAATCCGCTTCCCAGTTCTCACCTCCTGGGATATAGATTGCTGATAGATGGCAAGAGTGAGTCTCTGCCCATCAAATTATTTTGGCAACCTCTATCATCGCTAGAGAACTCTTTGCTCCCCCTGATGATTGATAAATGCTATAGTCGTGATATTGTCCGACTGGAATCTTATGAATCTGGCCGAAGCCAGCTGAGGTCACGCCTAAAGCGCGTTGAATATCGCTCTCAGTTCTAGAATATTTATTTATCGGGAGGAGAGCCTCCTCCTGAGTCCACAAACCCTGTGCTTTCAGGGAATTCCAAACTGCATCCCAGCCCAATAGGCTGGCGTCCATCGTCACTATGACCCAAGCTGGCCTGCTGAAACACATTCCCTGGGACAGATGATCTTGTGACAACCACCAAAGAAGAGAGTCTCTGGTCTCTTGATCCAGATTTATCTGAGGAGATAAATCTGAATAATCCCCATTCCACTGATTGAGCATGCATAGTTGCAGTGGTCTGAGATGCAGGCGAGCAAACTGAACTATGTCCATTGCCGCTACCATTAGACCGATTACCTCCATACACTGAGCCACTGACGGCCGAGGGCTAGAGCATCTATCAGTGTCGCCTTGGGATCCCTGGACCTGGATCCGTAACACGGAAGCTTGGCGTTCTGGCGAGACGCCATGAGATCCAGTTCTGGTTTGCCCCAACGCTGAATCAATTGTGCAAACACCTCCGGATGGAGTTCCCACTCCCCCGGATGAAAAGTCTGACGACTTAGAAAATCCGCCTCCCAGTTCTCTACACCTGGGATATGGATAGCTGATAGGTGGCAAGAGTGAATCTCTGCCCAGCGAATTATTTTTGAAACTTCTAACATCGCTAGGGAACTTCTTGTTCCCCCTTGATGGTTGATGTAAGCCACAGTCGTGATGTTGTCCGACTGAAATCTGATGTACCTCAGAGTTGCTAACTGAGGCCAAGCCTGAAGAGCATTGAATATCTCTCTTAGTTCCAGAATATTTATTGGAAGGAGAGTCTCCTCCTGAGTCCACGATCCCTGAGCCTTCAGGGAGTTCCAGACTGCACCCCAACCTAGAAGGCTGGCATCTGTTGTTACAATTGTCCAATCTGGCCTGCGAAAGGTCATACCTTTGGACAGATGGACCCGAGATAGCCACCAGAGAAGAGAATCCCTGGTCTCTTGGTCCAGATTCAGTTGAGGGGACAAATCTGTGTAATCCCCGTTCCACTGACTGAGCATGCATAGTTGCAGTGGTCTGAGATGTAAGCGTGCAAACGGCACTATGTCCATTGCCGCTACCATTAAGCCGATTACTTCCATACACTGAGCCACCGAAGGGCGCGGAATGGAATGAAGAACACGGCAGGAATTTAGAAGCTTTGATAACCTGGACTCCGTCAGGTAAATTTTCATTTCTACAGAATCTATCAGAGTCCCTAGGAAGGAAACTCTTGTGACTGGGGATAGATAACTCTTTTCCTCGTTCACTTTCCACCCATGCGACCTCAGAAATGCCAGTACTACGTCCGTATGAGACTTGGCAATTTGGAAGTTTGACGCCTGTATCAGGATGTCGTCTAAATAAGGGGCCACTGCTATGCCCGCGCCCTTAGGACCGCCAGAAGCGACCCTAGAACCTTCGTAAAGATTCTTGGGGCTGTAGCTAATCCAAAGGGAAGAGCTACAAACTGGTAATGCCTGTCTAGAAAGGCAAACCTGAGAAACCGATGATGATCTTTGTGTATCGGAATGTGAAGATAAGCATCCTTTAGATCCACTGTAGTCATATATTGACCCTCCTGGATCATAGGTAGGATGGTACGAATAGTTTCCATCTTGAATGATGGAACTTCGAGGAATTTGTTTAAGATCTTTAGATCCAAAATTGGTCTGAAGGTTCCCTCTTTTTTGGGAACCACAAACAGATTTGAGTAGAAACCCTGTCCCTGTTCCTCCTTTGGAACTGGATGGATCACTCCCATAACTAGGAGGTCTCGTACACAGTGTAAGAATGCCTCTCTCTTTATCTGGTTTGCAGATAATTGTGAAAGGTGAAATCTCCCTTTTGGGGGGGAAGCTTTGAAGTCCAGAAGATATCCCTGGGATATAATTTCCAACGCCCAGGGATCCTGGACATCTCTTGCCCACGCCTGGACGAAGAGTGAAAGTCTGCCCCCTACTAGATCCGTTACTGGATAGGTGGCCGTTCCTTCATGCTGTCTTAGAGGCAGCAGCATGCTTTTTGGCCTGCTTACCTTTGTTCCAGGTCTGGTTTGGTCTCCAGACCGTCTTGGACTGAGCAGCAGTTCCCTCTTGTTTTGCATTAAAGGAAGTTGATGCCGCACCTGCCTTGAAGTTTCGAAAGGCACGAAAATTAGACTGTTTGGCCCTTGATTTGGACCTGTCCTGAGGAAGGGCATGACCTTTTCCTCCAGTGATATCAGCAATAATCTCCTTCAAACCAGGCCCGAATAGGGTCTGCCCCTTGAAGGGAATGTTAAGCAGCTTAGATTTTGAAGTCACGTCAGCTGACCATGATTTAAGCCATAGCGCCCTGCGCTCCTGTATAGCAAAACCAGAATTCTTAGCCGTTAGTTTAGTCAAATGAACAATGGCATCAGAAACAAAGGAATTGGCTAGCTTAAGTGCTCTAAGCTTGCCAAGTATGTCATCCAATGGAGTCGCTACCTGTAAAGCCTCTTCCAGAGACTCAAACCAGAACGCCACAGCAGCAGTGACAGGAGCAATGCATGCAAGGGGCTGTAGGATAAAACCTTGTTGAATAAACATTTTCTTAAGGTAACCTAATTTTTTATCCATTGGATCTAAAAAAGCACAACTGTCCTCGACAGGGATAGTAGTACGCTTTGCTAGAGTAGAAACTGCTCCCTCCACCTTAGGGACTTGTCTGCCATAAGTCCCGTGTGGTGGCGTCTATAGGAAACATTTTTCTAAAAGTAGGAGGGGGAGAGAACGGCACACCTGGTCTATCCCATTCCTTATTAATAATTTCTGTAAACCTTTTAGGTATTGGAAAAACATCAGTACACACCGGCACTGCATAGTATTTATCCAGTCTACACAATTTCTCTGGCACTGCAATGGTATCACAGTCATTCAGAGCAGCTAAAACCTCCCTGAGTAACACGCGGAGGTGTTCAAGCTTAAATTTAAATGTAGAAATATCAGAGTCAGGTATCTTTCCTGAGTCAGAATCATCACCCACAGACTGAAGCTCTCCTTCCTCAGCTTCTGCATATTGTGAGGCAGTATCAGACATGGTTCTTAAAGCGTCAGTATGCTCTGCATTTCGTCTAACCCCAGAGCTATCTCGCTTACCTCTAAATTCAGGTAGTCTGGCTAATACCGCTGACAGTGTATTATCCCTGACTGCCGCCATGTCTTGTAAAGTAAACGCTATGGGCGCCCTAGATGTACTTGGCGCCATTTGAGCGTGAGTCCCTTGAGCGTGAGTCAAAGGATCTGACACGTGGGGAGAGTTAGTCGGCATAACTTCCCCCTCGTCAGATTCCTCTGGTGATAAATTTTTTAAAGACATAATATGATCTTTATTGCTTAAAGTGAAATCAGTACATTTGGTACACATTCTAAGAGGGGGTTCCACCATGGCTTTTAAACATAATGAACAAGGAGTTTCCTCTATGTCAGACATGTTTATACAGACTAGCAATGAGACTAGCAAGCTTGGAAAACACTTTGAATCAAGTTAACAAGCAAATATAATAAACGGTACTGTGCCTTTAAGAGAAACAAATTTTGTCAAAATTTGAAAAACAGTGAAAAAAGGCAGTAAATCAAACGAAATTTTTACAGTGTATGTAATAAGTTAACAGAGCATTGCACCCACTTGCAAATGGATAATTAACCCTTTAGTTAAAAAAACAGATTAAAAAATGACACGTTTTTTAACAGTCACAACAAACTGCCACAGTCCAACAGTGGAAAGCCTCAGGAAACTGTTTCTAGGCAAAATTTAAGCCAGCCATGTGGAAAAAACTAGGCCCCCATAAAGTTTTATCACCAAAGCATATATAAAAACGATTAAACATGCCAGCAAACGTTTTATATTGCAATTTTAAAAGGGTATTACCCCTGAGAGTAAGCATGATACCAGTCACTATTAAATCACTGTATTCAGGCTTAACTTACATTAATCCGGTATCAGCAGCATTTTCTAGCATTTCCATTTCTAGAAAAAATTGTAACTGCACATACCTCATAGCAGAGTAACCTGCACGCCATTCTCCCGCTGAAGTTACCACTCTCCTCAGACATATGTGAGAACAGCAATGGATCTTAGTTACAACCTGCTAAGATCATAGAAACCTCAGGCAGATTCTTCTTCTATTTACTGCCTGGGAAAAAATAGCACAACTCCGGTACTATTTAAAAATAAACTTTTGATTGAAGAAAAAAAACTAACTATATTTCACCACTCTCTCTTACTACCTCCATGCTTGTTGAGAGTTGCAAGATAATGACTGGATATGGCAGTTAGGGGAGGAGCTATATAACAGCTCTGCTGTGGGTGTCCTCTTGCAACTTCCTGTTGGGAATGAGAATATCCCACAAGTAATGGATGATCCGTGGATTAGATACACCTTACAAGAGAAATTATAATTTTCCATTGTTCTCTTTAAGTATTGAGCTTTGGTTTTCTAGACAAATATAAGATAAGGGAGCAAATTTGTGTACATAAAATTGATAACATAATGAGATATGATATTACCTGAAGCTCAACCCATTGTAATAGGCTGTGGTTTAAAAGCACAAAACCAGCTACTTCATATACACAAACCTGAAAATACAATTTCTCAAAAATATTTTAAATTTTCTGCAGCTGGTATAACAAGTCATTGAAAATACATTAATATAAAAACAATTTTACAGCGTACTGTCCCTTTAATTAGCCCTTTTAGGATATGCACAGATCTCAACATGTTTTATGGCACTTTAATCCAAGCTGGGTGTGCCAATTTGCACATAAGATGTATGTAGAGGACAGCCCATGGATACAAGATTGGAGCGAAAATGCTGATAAATCTTTGTAAAGGGGAAACTTTAAACGATAAAGCAATTGGGGGAAACAATGTTAAAGTATGCTATTTGTAAACGCCAATCACCTTGTGTTTTGATGGTAAGGAACTGGAAACTCTTTCTGACAAAGGTTTCAGCTTCTAGATGGGAAATATTGCATTAGTAGGATGACAAAATATAAAGAAAGCAAGCAGCAGTAGTCAATTAAATACCCCCCCCCCTTTTAAGTCTCAATGTTCACATATAAAAAAATACTCACTATGCTTATTTTTGTTGGAGTAATATTTTGCAAATCTGGTTGTGGGACTATCTCCTGGAGAAGAAGAAAAAAACAAAAACTTCAGTTTATTAAAAACATAATTTATATAAGAACTTACCTGATAAATTCATTTCTTTCATATTGGCAATGAGTCCATGAGCTAGTGACGTATGGGATATACAATCCTACCAGGAGGGGCAAAGTTTCCCAAACTTCAAAATGCCTATAAATACACCCCTCACCACACCCACAATTCAGTTTAACGAATAGCCAAGCAGCGTGGTGATAAAGAAAGGAGTAGAAAGCATCAACAAAGGAAATTTGGAAATAATTGTGCTTTATACAAAAAATCATAACCACCATAAAAAGGGGTGGGCCTCATGGACTCTTGCCAATATGAAAAATGAATTTATCAGGTAAGTTCTTACATAAATTATGTTTTCTTTCATGTAATTGGCAAGAGTCCATGAGCTAGTGACATATGGGATATCAATACCCAAGATGTGGATCTTCCACTCAAGAGTCACTAGAGAGGGAGGGAATAGAAATAAAAACAGCCGTATTCCGCTAAAAAAATTAATCCACAACCCAAAAAAATAAGTTATTTTCATTTTGAAAGAAAAAAACTTAAACCAAAAGCAGAAGAATCAAACTGAAACAGCTGCCTGAAGAACTTTTCTACCAAAAACTGCTTCCGAAGAAGCAAATACATCAAAACGGTAGAATTTAGTAAATGTATGAAAAGAGGACCAAGTTGCTGCTTTGCAAATCTGATCAACTGAAGCTTCATTCTTAAAAGCCCACGAAGTGGAGACTGATCTAGTAGAATGAGCTGTAATTCTCTGAGGCGGGGCCTGACCCGACTCCAAATAAGCTTGATGAATCAAAAGTTTCAACCAAGAAGCCAAGGAAATAGCAGAAGCCTTCTGACCTTTCCTAGGACCAGAAAATAAAACAAATAGACTGGAAGTCTTCCTGAAATTTTTAGTAGCTTCCACATATTTCAAAGCTCTTGCCACATCCAAAGAATGTAAGGATCTCTCCAAAGAATTCTTACGATTAGGACATTAGGAAGGAACAACAATTTCTCTACTAATGTTGTTAGAATTCACAACTTTAGGTAAAAATTGAAAAGAAGTCAGCAAAACTGCCTTATCCTGATGAAAAATCAGAAAAGGAGACTCACAAGAAAGAGCAGATAACTCAGAAACTCTTCTAGCAGAAGAGATGGCCAAAAGAAATAACACTTTCCAAGAAAGTAGTTTAATGTCCAAAGAATGCATAGGTTCAAATGGAGGAGGCCTGTAAAGCCTTTAGAACCAAATTAAGACTCCAAGGAGGAGAAATTGACTTAATGACAGGCTTAATACGAATTAGAGCCTGTACAAAACAGTGTATATCAGGAAGTATAGCAATCTTTCTGTGAAATAAAACAGAAAGAGCGGAGATTTGTCCTTTCAAGGAACTTGCAGACAAACCCTTATCCAAACCATCCTGAAGAAACTGTAAAATTCTAGGAATTCTAAAAGAATGCCAGGAGAATTTATGAGAAGAACACCATGAAATGTAAGTCTTCCAAACTCTATAATAAATCTTTCAAGAAACAGATTTACGAGCTTGTAACATAGTATTAATCACTGAGTCAGAGAAACCTCTATGACTAAGAACTAAGCGTTCAATTTCCATACCTTCAAATTTAATGATTTGAGATCCTGATGGAAAAACGGACCTTGAGATAGTAGGTCCGGCCGTAACGGAAGTGGCCAAGGCGGGCAACTGGACATCCAAACAAGATCCGCATACCAAAACCTGTGTGGCCATGCTGGAGCCACCAGCAACACAAAAGACTGTTCCATGATGATTTTGGAGATCACTCTTGGAAGGAGAACTAGAGGCGGGAAGATGTAAGCAGGATGATAACACCAAGGAAGTGTCAACGCATCCACTGCTTCCGCCTGAACATCCCTGCACCTGGATAGATAACTGGGAAATTTCTTGTTTATATGAGAGGCCATGAGATCTATCTCTGGAAGACCCCACATCTGAACAATCTGAGAAAACACATCTGGATGGAGAGACCGCTCCCCTGGATGTAAAGTCTGGCGGCTGAGATAATCCACCTGCCAATTGTCTACACCTGGGATATGCACCGCAGAGATTAGACAGGAGCTGGATTCCGCCCAAGCAAGTATCCGAGATACTTCTTTCATAGCTTGGGGACTGTGAGTCCCACCCTGATGAATGACATAAGCCACAGTTGTGATATTGTCTGTCTGAAAAGAAATGAACGGTTCTCTCTTTAGTAGAGGCCAGAACTGAAGAGCCCTGAGAATTGCACGGAGATCTAAAATATTTATTGGTAATCTCGCCTCTTGAGATTTCCAAACCCCTTGTGCTGTCAGAGATCCCCAAACAGCTCCCCAACCTGAAAGACTCGCATCTTTTGAGATCACAGTCCAGGTTGGCCGAACAAAAGAAGCCCTACTAGATCCGTTTCCGGATCGGGGGCTGCTCCTTCATGCTGTCTTAGAGGCAGCAGCAGGCTTTTTGGCCTGTTTCCCCTTGTTCCAAGCCTGGTTAGGTCTCCAGACCGGCTTAGACTGGGCAAAAGTTCCCTCTTGCTTTGTGTTAGAGGAAGTTGAAGCTGCGCCACTCTTGAAGTTTCGAAAGGGCCGAAAACTAGACTGTTTGGTCCTTAATTTGTTGGACCTGTCTTGAGGAAGGGCGTGACCTTTTCCTCCAGTGATGTCAGAAATGATCTCCTTCAGTCCAGGCCCGAATAGGGTCTGTCCTTTGAAGGGAATATTGAGAAGTTTAGACTTTGAAGTCACGTCAGCTGACCAGGATTTAAGCCATAGCGCCCTGCGCGCTTGAATAGCAAAACCTGAATTTTTAGCCGTTAACTTGGTTAAATGAACAACGGCGTCAGAAACAAATGAATTGGCTAGCTTAAGTGCCCTAAGCTTGTCAATAATATCTTCCAACGGGGTTTCAACCTGTAAAGCCTCCTCTAGAGACTCAAACCAGAAAGCAGCAGCAGCAGTGGCTGGGGCAATGCATGCAAGAGGCTGGAGAATAAAACCTCGTTGAATAAAAATTTTCTTAAGGTAACCCTCTAATTTTTTGTCCATTGGATCTAGAAAAGCACAGCTGTCCTCGACAGGGATAGTGGTACGCTTAGCTAGAGTAGAAACTGCTCCCTCCACCTTAGGGACCGTCTGCCACAAGTCCCGTGTAGCGGCGTCTATAGGAAACATCTTTTTAAAAACAGGAGGGGGAGAGAACGGTAAACCTGGTCTATCCCATTCCTTAGTAATAATTTCAAAAAACCTCTTAGGGATTGGAAAAACATCAGTGTAAGTAGGTACTGCATAGTATTTATCCAATCTACATAATTTCTCTGGGACTACAATAGCGTCACAGTCGTCCAGAGTTGCTAAGACCTCCCTGAGCAATATGCGGAGGTGGTCAAGCTTAAATTTAAATGTAGACATATCAGAATCAGGTTGAAGTATCTTCCCTGAATCAGAAAAATCACCCACAGATTGAAGCTTCCCAGCTTCAGTACATTGTGAGGGTGTATCAGACATAGCCACTAAAGCGTCAGAGAGCTCTGTATTTATTCTAGTCCCAGAGCTGTCTCGCTTTCCTTGCAATCCTGGCAGTTTGGATAATACCTCTGTAAGGGTATGATTCATAACTGCCGCAATGTCTTGTAAGGTATACGCAATGGGCGCGCTAGATGTACTTGGCGTCCCCTGAGCGGGAGTTATAGGTTCTGACACGTGGGGAGAGTTAGACGGCATAACTTCCTCCTTGTCAATTTCTTCTGGTGATAAATTTTTTAAAGCCAGAATATGGTCTTTGTAATCTATAGTAAAATCAGTGCATTTGGTACACATTCTAAGAGGGGGTTCCACAATGGCTTCTAAACATAATGATACAATACAAGCAAAAGAAATACAAATGTTGTTAACAACACTAGGAAACAAAAAAGAAAACCAAGAACTGATACTCTCCTTTTAAGATAGACCGCAGCCTTCTTACAGTCTCTCCTCTAGGACTGTATAGAGATAGGGTAATGGAAGGTAGATGGCGCTGGTCTGCAGAGTAATTTTTCTCTAGTGATGAAGAGAAAAACAGGGCTTGAGGTGTATATAGCAACCAAGTTACTATGAGTGCAGTATACTCACTCCATATGCTGCAGTAGTTCAGCTTCAGAATCGTGTGTCTCCCAGTTGGGGTATGGTAATCCCATAAGATGCCTGTTTGGCTGTGAATAAATGGAGACTCAAGTGATCAAGAATCCAATGTGTAGAAATAAAAAAGTAGTAACTTACTCCATATATTTGGAGAGTCCGGCTTGGTACAGCAAAGAGAAAATTCAAAGGTCTTCCAATATTTAGTGAAAAATCTCTTTTTATTGGCTCAACGCGTTTCAACGTTAAAACGTCTTTGTCAAGAGCAGTATTAAAACAAATATAAAAGTGATAAAAAGCAAATGATAAAAGTGATAAAAAGCAAATTATTCACAGCCAAACAACAGGCATCTTATGGGATTACCATACCCCAACTGGGAGACATACGATTCTGAAGCTGAACTACTGCAGCATATGGAGTGAGTATACTGCACTCATAGTAACTTGGTTGCTATATACACCTCAAGCCCTGTTTTTCTCTTCATCACTAGAGAAAACTTACTCTGCAGACCAGCACCATCTACCTTCCATTACCCTTATTCTAAACATAATGAACAATGAGTTTCCTCTATGTCAGACATGTTTAAACAGACTAGTAATGAGACCAGCAAGCTTGGAAAACACTTTAATAACTGTGAACAAGCAAAAAATAAAAACGGTACTGTGCCTTTAAGAGAAATAAACAATCACAGAGACTGCAAAACAGTGAAAAAAGCAGTAAAATTTACGAAATTTTTACAGTGTGTATAATAGACTGAAATAGCATTGCACCCACTTGCAAATGGATGATTAACCCCTTAGTTTCAAAACCGGATCAAAAAAACGATCTAACCGTTTTTAAACAGTCACAACCAACTGCCACAGCTCTACTGTGGCTCCTACCTGCCCATACGACTTTGGAAGGCACAAAAACCCTTTAGAGAGGTCCTATATGTTCAGGGGACTCCTTCAGGGAAGCTGGATGTCTCAAGCTGCAAAAACTACTGCGCAATTAAGCGCAAAAATAGGCCCCTCCCAACATGTACTCACAATGAGAGGGCCTTAAAAAACTATCCCTAGGCAAAATCTAGTCAGCCACGTGGAAAAACTGGGCCCCAGAATAAAGTTTTATCACCATTTGTAAAAAAACGTTTATACACCTCAAGCAAACGTTATATCTATTAAGTAATGAGAGTAAATAACAAAAATATTACCCTTACAGCAAGCATGATACCAGTCGTTATTAAATCACTGTAATCAGGCTTACCTTAAATAAATCAGGCACTGTCAGCATTTTCTAGCTTATCATCTCTCTAGAAAATTTAAAACTGCACATACCTCAGAGCAGGTAATCCTGCACGCTATTCCCCCAGCTGAAGTTACCCATCTCTTCAGTTATCTATGAGAACAACAGTGGATCTTAGTTACAAACCGCTAAGATCATCAAAAACCTCAGGCAGACTCTTCTTCAACTTTCTGCCTGAGGCTAAAATAGTACAACTCCGGTACCATTTGAAAATAATACTTTTGATTGAAGATAAACTACATTAATGCACCACATCTCTCTAGCTACTTCCCTTGTCGAGAGCTGCAAGAGAATGACTGGGGGTGGCAGTTAGGGGAGGAGCTATATAGACAGCTCTGCTGTGGGTGATCCTCTTGCAGCTTCCTGTTGGGAAGGAGAATATCCCACAAGTAATGGATGAATCCGTGGACTGGATACACCTTACAAGAGAAAAGACTAAACCCCAGGTAAGAAATAAATTTCTTAAAAATGTTTACATTCCCCAAATATGAAACTGACAGTCTGCAGAAGGAAATACATGAACCTGACTCATGGCAAATATAAGTACAATACATATATTTAGAACTTTATATAAATGCATAAAGTGCCAAACCATAGCTGAGAGTGTCTTAAGTAATGAAAACATACTTACCAAAAGACACCC
>NW_026511496.1:117632-121020 GCF_027579735.1 Bombina bombina
GAAAATGAAAAATTAATTGCCAAGGATTCTAAGTCTAACCCTAAAAGGTTCTTTAAGTACATAAATAGCAAAAAATCTAAGAAGGATAATATAGGTACATTAAAATGTGTGGAGGGTAGCATGATAAATAATGACAGGGAGAAGGCTGAGGTACTAAACCAGTTTTTTTCTTCAGTATACACAAGAGAGGAACCATTGAATGATACTTTGGAACAGAATAGAACATGCCAGTCCATACCACTAACTGGGTTTTGTTTAGAGGATATCAGGAAAAAACTAAAAAATATTAAGGTAAATAAAACTCCAGGCCCAGATGGAATACACCCAAGGGTGTTAAGTGAACTTAGCACTGTTATAGACAAACCTTTACTCTTAATTTTTCAAGACTCATTATCCTCAGGCATGGTACCCCAGGATTGGCGTAAAGCTGATGTGGTGCCACTCTTCAAAAAGGGAACCAGGGATGATCCAGGAAGCTATAGACCAGTTAGTCTGACATCAATAGTGGGGAAGATATTTGAAGGGATTATAAGGGATTCTATTGATGAGCATATTCGTGTAAACAAGATTATGAGTTCTAATCAGCATGGCTTTAGGAGAAATAGATCATGTCAAACTAATCTAATTAGATTCTACGAGGAAGTAAGTAAAAATATAGATAAAGGGGAATCAGTTGATGTGATATACTTAGATTTTGCAAAGGCATTTGATACAGTGCCACATGAGAGATTAATGCACAAAATTAAGGGACTGGGAATAGCTGAAAATGTTAGCTCATGGATAAATAACTGGATAAAAGATAGGGAGCAACGAGTAGCAGTAAATGGATCATACTCAGATTGGACAAAGGTAATCAGTGGCGTCCCCCAGGGATCAGTACTGGGCCCTGTTCTTTTTAATATTTTTATAAATGACTTGGAGCAAGGATTAAATAGCGACATCTCTATTTTTGCAGATGATACTAAGTTAAGTAAGGTCATTAGGTCAGAGCAGGATGAACTCTCTTTGCAAAGGGATTTGCTAAAATTAGAACTATGGGCAAGTGAATGGAAAATGAGATTTAATACGGAAAAATGTAAGGTTCTACATTTTGGAAGTAAAAATAGGCAGGCTATGTATTTTTTAAATGGGACAAGACTTAGCCAAACACAGGAGGAAAGGGATTTGGGAGTAGTAATAGATAACAAGCTAAAGATGAGTGCACAATGCAGGGCAGCGGCTTCAAAGGCTAATAAGATACTAGCATGTATTAAAAGAGGCATTGATTCAAGGGAGGAAAGCATAATTCTGTCATTATATAAAGCCCTGGTAAGACCTCACCTTGAGTTTGGAGTGCAGTTCTGGGGACCGATTGCTAAAAAAGATATTGCGAAACTAGAAAAAGTTCAGAGAAGGGCCACAAAGCTAATAAGGGGATTGGAGAAATTAACCTATGAGGAGAGGCTAGCCAAACTGGGTCTGTTCTCTTTAGAAAAAAGGCGCTTGAGAGGTGACATGATTACTTTATATAAATATATTCAAGGCCCATATACAGAGATGGCAGAAGCTCTTTTTATTCCAAGAAAATTGGTTCTGACAAGAGGTCATAATTTAAGGTTGGAGGAAAGGAGATTTAATCTCCTGCAACGGAAACGTTTTTTCACTGTAAGAGCAATAAAATTGTGGAACTCATTACCAAAGGAGGTAGTGAATGCCAATACCATAGATACATTTAAAAATAGTCTGGATAAATTTCTGTATATAAACAAAATTCATGGATATGATTGCTAGTATTAAATGGGTCACATTTTAATGGGGTTATTTAAGCTTAACTGGAGCTTTTTGTAAGTATTTTAGATTTGTATAGGTTGAACTCGATGGACTTCAGTCTTTTTTCAACCTTATCTACTATGTTACTATGTTACTATATATATATATATATATATATATATATATATACACACACACACACATATATGTATATATATATATATATATATACATATATATATATATATATATATACACACACATATATACACACACACACACATATATATATATATATATATATATATATATATACACACACACATATATATATATATATATATATATATATAACAGAATTTATGTTTACCTGATAAATTACTTTCTCCAACGGTGTGTCCGGTCCACGGCGTCATCCTTACTTGTGGGATATTCTCTTCCCCAACAGGAAATGGCAAAGAGCCCAGCAAAGCTGGTCACATGATCCCTCCTAGGCTCCGCCTACCCCAGTCATTCGACCGACGTTAAGGAGGAATATTTGCATAGGAGAAACCATATGTTACCGTGGTGACTGTAGTTAAAGAAAATAAATTAACAGACCTGATTAAAAAAACCAGGGCGGGCCGTGGACCGGACACACCGTTGGAGAAAGTAATTTATCAGGTAAACATAAATTCTGTTTTCTCCAACATAGGTGTGTCCGGTCCACGGCGTCATCCTTACTTGTGGGAACCAATACCAAAGCTTTAGGACACGGATGAAGGGAGGGAGCAAATCAGGTCACCTAAATGGAAGGCACCACGGCTTGCAAAACCTTTCTCCCAAAAATAGCCTCAGAAGAAGCAAAAGTATCAAATTTGTAAAATTTAGAAAAAGTGTGCAGTGAAGACCAAGTCGCTGCCTTACATATCTGATCAACAGAAGCCTCGTTCTTGAAGGCCCATGTGGAAGCCACAGCCCTAGTGGAGTGAGCTGTGATTCTTTCAGGAGGCTGCCGTCCGGCAGTCTCATAAGCCAATCGGATAATGCTTTTAATCCAGAAGGAGAGAGAGGTAGAAGTTGCTTTTTGACCTCTCCGTTTACCAGAATAAACAACAAACAAAGACAAAGTTTGTCTGAAATCCTTAGTAGCTGCTAAGTAAAATTTGAGAGCACGAACTACATCCAAGTTGTGCAACAAACGTTCCTTCTTTGAAACTGGATTAGGACACAAAGAAGGCACAACTATCTCCTGGTTAATGTTTTTGTTAGAAACAACTCTTGGAAGAAAACCAGGTTTAGTACGCAAAACCACCTTATCTGCATAGAACACCAGATAAGGAGAAGAACACTGCAGAGCAGATAATTCTGAAACTCTTCTAGCAGAAGAAATTGCAACCAAAAACAAAACTTTCCAAGATAATAACTTAATATCAACGGAATGTAAGGGTTCAAACGGAACCCCCTGAAGAACTGAAAGAACTAGGTTGAGACTCCAAGGAGGAGTCAAAATTTTGTAAACAGGCTTGATTCTAACCAGAGCCTGAACAAAGGCTAGAACATCTGGCACAGCTGCCAGCTTTTTGTGAAGTAACACAGACAAGGCAGAAATCTGTCCCATCAAGGAACTTGCAGATAATCCTTTTTCCAATCCTTCTCG
>NW_026511497.1:0-59759 GCF_027579735.1 Bombina bombina
CCCCCCCCCCCCCCCCCCCCCCCCCCCCCCCCCCCCCCCCCCCCCCCCCCCCCCCCCCCCCCCCCCCCCCCCCCCCCCCCCCCCCCCCCCCCCCCCCCCCCCCCCCCCCCCCCCCCCCCCCCCCCCCCCCCCCCCCCCCCCCCCCCCCCCCCCCCCCCCCCCCCCCCCCCCCCCCCCCCCCCCCCCCCCCCCCCGCACTGGTTTTTTAATCAGGTCTGATTAATTATTTTCTCTAACTACAGTCACCACGGCACCCTATGGTTTCTCCTATTTTTTCCTCCTGTCCGTCGGTCGAATGACTGGGGTGGGCGGAGCCTAGGAGGGACTATATGGCCAGCTTTGCTGGGACTCTTTGCCATTTCCTGTTGGGGAAGAGATATTCCCACAAGTAAGGATGACGCCGTGGACCGGACACACCGTTGGAGAAAGTAATTTATCAGGTAAGCATAAATTCTGTTTTTGCCCACTCCCCAGTTTTGCATAACCAACACTGTTATATTAATACACTTTTTACCTCTGTGATTATCTTGTATCTAAGCCTCTGCAGACTGCCCCCTTATTTCAGTTTTTTTTATAGAGTTGCATTTTAGCCCATTAGTGCCCTCCCATAAGTAACATCACGGGCGTGAGCACAATATTATCTATATGGCAGATGTGAACTAACGCCTTCTAGCTGTAAAAAACTGTCAAATGCATTGAAATAAGAAGCGGCCTTCAAGGGCTTTGAAATTAGCATATGAGCCTACCTAGGTTTAGCTTTCTATTAAGAATACCAACAGAACCACGCAAATTTAATGATACAAGTGAATTGAAAAGTTGTTTAAAATGACATACCCTATCTAAATCATGAAAGTTTTATTTTGACTAGACTGTCCCTTTAACTTTTTGGGTCTTTCTCCATATATCTATAAACAAATACCAAGGGCTGCCTCCTAAATGTATGTCTGGCTCCTAAATATTCTTACTAGCTCCTACATTTTAAAAAGATTTGTCGACCCCCTGAATTACAGTTTTATATCCACTGCCATAAAAAACTTTTAAGTGGTACAAAGCCTTCATGAATATGCTGTTTATTACACCAAAAATCCAATTATTTAATGCTCTCTGCTCTGGTGAGATTATTATCAGTCAGTACTGTCAGGCCCCTCAAAGAAATTTAGCTTGAGAGCTGTTTATCTCACTGTAAGGAATTCTGGATGCGAAGGAGCATCTGCTGTACAATATAATTCTCAAAAAAATTAAAAAAGGTTTTGACGATTTATCTCCATGCCATGTGAGGTTTAGATCACCAGGCCCTATGAAACCTTCAGTATCTTCCTTAGTAGTTGCTCCAATTTAGAGCTTGACAAATACAGGAGCCAGGGAGCCACTGGTGCCTTAAAATTAGGCCCTTACATCCTATTTTAGAGTCCACCAAGACAGGCCCCGCATTACCCCCACCACCAGCCGCACCTAAAATTTGTATCCTTTCTAGGCCTCATAGCTGTGAAACACAAATCCAACTTCTTTTGGGTTATTATATAATGTTTTTGTGTGTGCAAAATATATATATATATATTTATATATATATATATATATATATATATATATATATATATATATATATATATACTGTGTATATGTATGTATGTGTGTATATATATATATATATATATATATAATACATACATACAGGGAGTGCAGAATTATTAGGCAAGTTGTATTTTTGAGGATTAATTTCTCCAACATAGGTGTGTCCGGTCCACGGCGTCATCCTTACTTGTGGGATATTCTCTTCCCCAACAGGAAATGGCAAAGAGCCCAGCAAAGCTGGTCACATGATCCCTCCTAGGTCATTCTCTTTGCCGTTGTACAGGCAACATCTCCACGGAGATGGCTTAGAGTTTTTTAGTGTTTAACTGTAGTTTTTATTATTCAATCAAGAGTTTGTTATTTTGAAATAGTGCTGGTATGTACTATTTACTCAGAAACAGAAAAGAGATGAAGATTTCTGTTTGTATGAGGAAAATGATTTTAGCAACCGTCACTAAAATCCATGGCTGTTCCACACAGGACTGTTGAGAGCAATTAACTTCAGTTGGGGGAACAGTGAGCAGTCTCTTGCTGCTTGAGGTATGACACATTCTAACAAGACGATGTAATGCTGGAAGCTGTCATTTTCCCTATGGGATCCGGTAAGCCATGTTTATTACGATCGTAAATAAGGGCTTCACAAGGGCTTATCAAGACTGTAGACTTTTTCTGGGCTAAATCAATTCATTATTAACACATATTTAGCCTTGAGGAATCATTTTATTTGGGTATTTTGATATAATAATATCGGCAGGCACTGTTTTAGACACCTTATTCTTTAGGGGCTTTCCCAAAGCATAGGCAGAGCCTCATTTTCGCACCGGTGTTGCGCACTTGTTTTTGAGAGGCATGGCATGCAGTCGCATGTGAGAGGAGCTCTGATACTTAGAAAAGACTTTCTGAAGGCGTCATTTGGTATCGTATTCCCCTTTGGGCTTGGTTGGGTCTCAGCAAAGCAGATACCAGGGACTGTAAAGGGGTTAAAGTTCAAAACGGCTCCGGTTCCGTTATTTTAAGGGTTAAAGCTTCCAAATTTGGTGTGCAATACTTTTAAGGCTTTAAGACACTGTGGTGAAAATTTGGTGAATTTTGAACAATTCCTTCATGTTTTTTCGCAATTGCAGTAATAAAGTGTGTTCAGTTTAAAATTTAAAGTGACAGTAACGGTTTTATTTTAAAACGTTTTTTGTACTTTGTTATCAAGTTTATGCCTGTTTAACATGTCTGAACTACCAGATAGACTGTGTTCTGAATGTGGGGAAGCCAGAATTCCTATTCATTTAAATAAATGTGATTTATGTGACAATGACAATGATGCCCAAGATGATTCCTCAAGTGAGGGGAGTAAGCATGGTACTGCATCATTCCCTCCTTCGTCTACACGAGTCTTGCCCACTCAGGAGGCCCCTAGTACATCTAGCGCGCCAATACTCCTTACTATGCAACAATTAACGGCTGTAATGGATAATTCTGTCAAAAACATTTTAGCCAAAATGAACACTTATCAGCGTAAGCGCGACTGCTCTGTTTTAGATACTGAAGAGCATGACGACGCTGATAATAATGTTTCTGAAGGGCCCCTAACCCAGTCTGATGGGGCCAGGGAGGTTTTGTCTGAGGGAGAAATTACTGATTCAGGGAACATTTCTCAACAAGCTGAACCTGATGTGATTACATTTAAATTTAAGTTGGAACATCTCCGCATTCTGCTTAAGGAGGTATTATCCACTCTGGATGATTGTGACAAGTTGGTCATCCCAGAGAAACTATGTAAAATGGACAAGTTCCTAGAGGTGCCGGGGCTCCCAGAAGCTTTTCCTATACCCAAGCGGGTGGCGGACATTGTTAATAAAGAATGGGTAAGGCCCGGTATTCCTTTCGTCCCTCCCCCCATATTTAAAAAATTGTTTCCTATGGTCGACCCCAGAAAGGACTTATGGCAGACAGTCCCCAAGGTCGAGGGAGCGGTTTCCACTTTAAACAAACGCACCACTATACCCATAGAGGATAGTTGTGCTTTCAAAGATCCTATGGATAAAAAATTAGAAGGTTTGCTTAAAAAGATGTTTGTTCAGCAGGGTTACCTTCTACAACCAATTTCATGCGTTGTCCCTGTCGCTACAGCCGCATGTTTCTGGTTCGATGAGCTGATAAAGGCGGTCGATAGTGATTCTCCTCCTTATGAGGAGATTATGGACAGGATCAATGCTCTCAAATTGGCTAATTCTTTTACCCTAGACGCCACTTTGCAATTGGCTAGGTTAGCGGCTAAGAATTCTGGGTTTGCTATTGTGGCGCGCAGAGCGCTTTGGTTGAAATCTTGGTCGGCTGATGCGTCTTCCAAGAACAAGCTACTTAACATTCCTTTCAAGGGGAAAACGCTGTTTGGCCCTGACTTGAAAGAGATTATCTCTGATATCACTGGGGGTAAGGGCCACGCCCTTCCTCAGGATCGGCTTTTCAAGGCAAAAAATAAACCTAATTTTCGTCCCTTTCGTAGAAACGGACCAGCCCAAAGTGCTACGTCCTCTAAGCAAGAGGGTAATACTTCTCAAGCCAAGCCAGCTTGGAGACCAATGCAAGGCTGGAACAAGGGAAAGCAGGCCAAGAAACCTGCCACTGCTACCAAGACAGCATGAAATGTTGGCCCCCGATCCGGGACCGGATCTGGTGGGGGGCAGACTCTCTCTCTTCGCTCAGGCTTGGGCAAGAGATGTTCTGGATCCTTGGGCGCTAGAAATAGTCTCCCAAGGTTATCTTCTGGAATTCAAGGGGCTTCCCCCAAGGGGGAGGTTCCACAGGTCTCAGTTGTCTTCAGACCACATAAAAAGACAGGCATTCTTACATTGTGTAGAAGACCTGTTAAAAATGGGAGTGATTCATCCTGTTCCATTAAGAGAACAAGGGATGGGGTTCTACTCCAATCTGTTCATAGTTCCCAAAAAAGAGGGAACGTTCAGACCAATCTTAGATCTCAAGATCTTAAACAAGTTTCTCAAGGTTCCATCGTTCAAGATGGAAACCATTCGAACTATTCTTCCTTCCATCCAGGAAGGTCAATTCATGACCACGGTGGATTTAAAGGATGCGTATCTACATATTCCTATCCACAAGGAACATCATCGGTTCCTAAGGTTCGCATTCCTGGACAAGCATTACCAGTTTGTGGCGCTTCCTTTCGGATTAGCCACTGCTCCAAGGATTTTCACAAAGGTACTAGGGTCCCTTCTAGCTGTGCTAAGACCAAGGGGCATTGCTGTAGTACCTTACTTGGACGACATTCTGATTCAAGCGTCGTCCCTTCCTCAAGCAAAGGCTCACACGGACATAGTCCTGGCCTTTCTCAGATCTCACGGATGGAAAGTGAACGTGGAAAAGAGTTCTCTATCTCCGTCAACAAGGGTTCCCTTCTTGGGAACAATAATAGACTCCTTAGAAATGAGGATATTTCTGACAGAGGCCAGAAAAACAAAGCTTCTAGACTCTTGTCGGATACTTCATTCCGTTCCTCTTCCTTCCATAGCTCAGTGCATGGAAGTGATCGGGTTGATGGTAGCGGCAATGGACATAGTTCCTTTTGCGCGCATTCATCTAAGACCATTACAACTGTGCATGCTCAGTCAGTGGAATGGGGATTATACAGACTTGTCTCCGAAGATACAAGTAAATCAGAGGACCAGAGACTCACTCCGTTGGTGGCTGTCCCTGGACAACCTGTCACAAGGGATGACATTCCGCAGACCAGAGTGGGTCATTGTCACGACCGACGCCAGTCTGATGGGCTGGGGCGCGGTCTGGGGATCCCTGAAAGCTCAGGGTCTTTGGTCTCGGGAAGAATTTCTTCTACCGATAAATATTCTGGAACTGAGAGCGATATTCAATGCTCTCAAGGCTTGGCCTCAGCTAGCGAGGGCCAAGTTCATACGGTTTCAATCAGACAACATGACAACTGTTGCGTACATCAACCATCAGGGGGGAACAAGGAGTTCCCTAGCGATGGAAGAAGTGACCAAAATCATTCTATGGGCGGAGTCTCACTCCTGCCACCTGTCCGCTATCCACATCCCAGGAGTGGAAAATTGGGAAGCGGATTTTCTGAGTCGTCAGACATTGCATCCGGGGGAGTGGGAACTCCATCCGGAAATCTTTGCCCAAGTCACTCAGCTGTGGGGCATTCCAGACATGGATCTGATGGCCTCTCGTCAGAACTTCAAAGTTCCTTGCTACGGGTCCAGATCCAGGGATCCCAAGGCGGCTCTAGTGGATGCACTAGTAGCACCTTGGACCTTCAAACTAGCTTATGTGTTCCCGCCGTTTCCTCTCATCCCCAGGCTGGTAGCCAGGATCAATCAGGAGAGGGCGTCGGTGATCTTGATAGCTCCTGCGTGGCCACGCAGGACTTGGTATGCAGATCTGGTGAATATGTCATCGGCTCCACCTTGGAAGCTACCTTTGAGACGAGACCTTCTTGTTCAGGGTCCGTTCGAACATCCGAACCTGGTTTCACTCCAGCTGACTGCTTGGAGATTGAACGCTTGATCTTATCGAAGCGAGGGTTCTCAGATTCTGTTATCGATACTCTTGTTCAGGCCAGAAAGCCTGTAACTAGAAAGATTTTCCACAAAATTTGGAAAAAATATATCTGTTGGTGTGAATCTAAAGGATTCCCTTGGGACAAGGTTAAGATTCCTAAGATTCTATCCTTCCTTCAAGAAGGATTGGAAAAAGGATTATCTGCAAGTTCCCTGAAGGGACAGATTTCTGCCTTGTCTGTGTTACTTCACAAAAAGCTGGCAGCTGTGCCAGATGTTCAAGCCTTTGTTCAGGCTCTGGTTAGAATTAAGCCTGTTTACAAACCTTTGACTCCTCCTTGGAGTCTCAATTTAGTTCTTTCAGTTCTTCAGGGGGTTCCGTTTGAACCCTTACATTCCGTTGATATTAAGTTATTATCTTGGAAAGTTTTGTTTTTAGTTGCAATTTCTTCTGCTAGAAGAGTTTCAGAATTATCTGCTCTGCAGTGTTCTCCTCCTTATCTGGTGTTCCATGCAGATAAGGTGGTTTTGCGTACTAAACCTGGGTTTCTTCCAAAAGTTGTTTCTAACAAAAACATTAACCAGGAGATTATCGTACCTTCTCTGTGTCCGAAACCAGTTTCAAAGAAGGAACGTTTGTTGCACAATTTGGATGTTGTTCGCGCTCTAAAATTCTATTTAGATGCTACAAAGGATTTTAGACAAACATCTTCCTTGTTTGTTGTTTATTCCGGTAAAAGGAGAGGTCAAAAAGCAACTTCTACCTCTCTCTCTTTTTGGATTAAAAGCATCATCAGATTGGCTTACGAGACTGCCGGACGGCAGCCTCCCGAAAGAATCACAGCTCATTCCACTAGGGCTGTGGCTTCCACATGGGCCTTCAAGAACGAGGCTTCTGTTGATCAGATATGTAGGGCAGCGACTTGGTCTTCACTGCACACTTTTACCAAATTTTACAAGTTTGATACTTTTGCTTCTTCTGAGGCTATTTTTGGGAGAAAGGTTTTGCAAACCGTGGTGCCTTCCATTTAGGTGACCTGATTTGCTCCCTCCCTTCATCCGTGTCCTAAAGCTTTGGTATTGGTTCCCACAAGTAAGGATGACGCCGTGGACCGGACACACCTATGTTGGAGAAAACAGAATTTATGTTTACCTGATAAATTACTTTCTCCAACGGTGTGTCCGGTCCACGGCCCGCCCTGGTTTTTTTAATCAGGTCTGATAATTTATTTTCTTTAACTACAGTCACCACGGTACCATATGGTTTCTCCTATGCAAATATTCCTCCTTAACGTCGGTCGAATGACTGGGGTAGGCGGAGCCTAGGAGGGATCATGTGACCAGCTTTGCTGGGCTCTTTGCCATTTCCTGTTGGGGAAGAGAATATCCCACAAGTAAGGATGACGCCGTGGACCGGACACACCGTTGGAGAAAGTAATTTATCAGGTAAACATAAATTCTGTTTTTATTATTGAACAACAACCATGTTCTCAATGAACCCAAAAAACTCATTAATATCAAAGCTGAATAGTTTTGGAAGTAGTTTTTAGTTTGTTTTTAGTTATAGCTATTTTAGGGGGATATCTGTGTGTGCAGGTGACTATTACTGTGCATAATTATTAGGCAACTTAACAAAAGTTGGCGTCTGAGTCGGACTGGAGCTCTCTGCCCTTTACCAATCCAGCCACGGGCCCATCCATCTGGCCCATCAAGACTCACTCTCATTTCATCAGTCCATAAAACCTTAGAAAAATCAGTCTTGAGATATTTCTTGGCCCAGTCTTGACGTTTCAGCTTGTGTGTCTTGTTCAGTGGTGGTCGTCTTTCAGCCTTTCTTACCTTGGCCATGTCTCTGAGTATTGCACACCTTGTGCTTTTGGGCACTCCAGTGATGTTGCAGCTCTGAAATATGGCCAAACTGGTGGCAAGTGGCATCTTGGCAGCTGCACGCTTGACTTTTCTCAGTTCATGGGCAGTTATTTTACGCCTTGGTTTTTCCACACGCTTCTTGCGACCCTGTTGACTATTTTGAATGAAACGCTTGATTGTTCGATGATCACGCTTCAGAAGCTTTGCAATTTTAAGAGTGCTGCATCCCTCTGCAAGATATCTCACTATTTTTTACTTTTCTGAGCCTGTCAAGTCCTTCTTTTGACCCATTTTGCCAAAGGAAAGGAAGTTGCCTAATAATTATGCACACCTGATATAGGGTGTTGATGTCATTAGACCACACCCCTTCTCATTACAGAGATGCACATCACCTTATATGCTTAATTGGCAGTAGGCTTTCGAGCCTATACAGCTTGGAGTAAGACAACATGCATAAAGAGGATGATGTGGTCAAAAAACTCATTTGCCTAATAATTCTGCACTCCCTGTACATACATACATACATACATACACACATACACACACACACACACACACACACACACACACACACACACACACACATGAATTTGTGTGTTTATATATTTGTCTAGGAATATACTAACTATATATTGCAAATTCCTATTCTTAATTATGTGAAATACTTAACCTGGCCACCAGAAGGAGGCAAAGTCACCCCAAACAGAGCATTCAGATATCCCTCCTACTTTCCAAACCCGCCTAGTAGTTCTTTGCCTCGTTCATGGAGGTAGGCAGAGATAGATGTGCTCTGCAGATTTCAAGATCTTCATGCTCTCAAGGGATAGTTTCCTTCAAGAGAGGGCAGGGGAGTTGTTGGAGAGACCATGTAATGCTCTTAGTAGAGTTTTGTTGTACCTTAGGTACCTGGTGTCGCAAGGAAGTACCTAAGCCTCTCCAAGTGTACTCATGCTATACCCACTTTCAGGCAAATGGTGTTATTTAATCTTATTTTTCTTGGTACAGGACAACTCAAAACATATGAACATAAGAAGTCCTGTCTTTCTGTATAGCTGATTCCTCCCCTATTAACGGCTAGTTTCCTAATGTAGACGCGGAGCTGAAGTTCAGATTGCTACCTGCACAGTCTTTCCTGTAGATGCAGGAGTTATTTAACAGTATTGGGAGACCAGTTAAACATACTACTCTCCTCTTTATTGCTCTCTGGGGACGATAGTTAGAAGTCTGTAGCTGAGTTTGTTGCAGAGTCTCCACATTTAAATTTCAGTGCAGCTTGATACAGAAGATGGCACCGGGTCTTCCAACTTGACTTGCTGTTCAGACCCGGTGCACGCTGCTGTTCTTGGAGCCTAATCCGGTCGGTTATGGGAACGGATCGTGACTGTTAAGCAGTCTGACCTGCAGCGGTAGGAGTTAACATTTTTTCCCCTCTGCAGGCATATTTGGCGCGATACACGCCCTATCTGCTCTCCCTCATCTCTAATCAGAGCGGCGTTGTGGGAGCTGACAGGCTTATCCGGAGGTGGTAAGACACCTCAGATACCTCGGGGGGGGGGGGGGGTACTATCTGTGGAGTATCACAGAGGACCCACTATTTCCATTTGCAGACTACTTTGTTAGATCAGAGTGCAATGGTTAATCAGAAGGAGACAGTAATGGAGTGTTCACTGAATTGGCTTGATCAGGAGGGGATTCTTTCTACTCTGTTCGATTCAGATAAATGCATGCTCTGTTACATATAGTATGCCCATATGCTCAACTATGCAGGTCTTGTCTTGCAACTGTTCTCCAGTCTTATTCTGCGGGTCCTAGTACCCAGACTACCGCAGTATCCCCCCTCACATTATAAAAAAGAGAAAAGGAGAGGAGCACCGACTCAAATGTAGGGATAAAACAATTTTTCTCCAACATAGGTGTGTCCGGTCCACGGCGTCATCCTTACTTGTGGGATATTCTCTTCCCCAACAGGAAATGGCAAAGAGCCCAGCAAAGCTGGTCACATGATCCCTCCTAGGCTCCGCCTACCCCAGTCATTCTCTTTGCCGTTGTACAGGCAACATCTCCACGGAGATGGCTTAGAGTTTTTTAGTGTTTAACTGTAGTTTTTATTATTCAATCAAGAGTTTGTTATTTTGAAATAGTGCTGGTATGTACTATTTACTCAGAAACAGAAAAGAGATGAAGATTTCTGTTTGTATGAGGAAAATGATTTTAGCAACCGTCACTAAAATCCATGGCTGTTCCACACAGGACTGTTGAGAGCAATTAACTTCAGTTGGGGGAACAGTGTGCAGTCTCTTGCTGCTTGAGGTATGACACATTCTAACAAGACGATGTAATGCTGGAAGCTGTCATTTTCCCTATGGGATCCGGTAAGCCATGTTTATTCAGCAAGTAAATAAGGGTTTCACAAGGGCTTATTAAGACTGTAGACTTTTTCTGGGCTAAATCGATTCATTATTAACACATATTTAGCCTTGAGGAATCATTTTATCTGGGTATTTTGATATAATAATATCGGCAGGCACTGTATTAGACACCTTATTCTTTAGGGGCTTTCCCAAAGCATAAGCAGAGCCTCATTTTCGCGCCGGTGTTGCGCACTTGTTTTTGAGAGGCATGGCATGCAGTCGCATGTGAGAGGAGCTCTGATACTTAGAAAAGACTTTCTGAAGGCGTCATTTGGTATCGTATTCCCCTTTGGGCTTGGTTGGGTCTCAGCAAAGCAGATACCAGGGACTGTAAAGGGGTTAAAGTTCAAAACGGCTCCGGTTCCGTTATTTTAAGGGTTAAAGCTTCCAAATTTGGTGTGCAATACTTTTAAGGCTTTAAGACACTGTGGTGAAAATTTGGTGAATTTTGAACAATTCCTTCATGTTTTTTCGCAATTGCAGTAATAAAGTGTGTTCAGTTTAAAATTTAAAGTGACAGTAACGGTTTTATTTTAAAACGTTTTTTGTACTTTGTTATCAAGTTTATGCCTGTTTAACATGTCTCAACTTCCAGATAGACTGTGTTCTGAATGTGGGGAAGCCAGAATTCCTATTCATTTAAATAAATGTGATTTATGTGACAATGACAATGATGCCCAAGATGATTCCTCAAGTGAGGGGAGTAAGCATGGTACTGCATCATTCCCTCCTTCGTCTACACGAGTCTTGCCCACTCAGGAGGCCCCTAGTACATCTAGCGCGCCAATACTCCTTACTATGCAACAATTAACGGCTGTAATGGATAATTCTGTCAAAAACATTTTAGCCAAAATGAACACTTATCAGCGTAAGCGCGGCTGCTCTGTTTTAGATACTGAAGAGCATGACGACGCTGATAATAATATTTCCGAAGGGCCCCTAACCCAGTCTGATGGGGCCAGGGAGGTTTTGTCTGAGGGAGAAATTACTGATTCAGGGAACATTTCTCAACAGGCTGAACCTGATGTGATTGCATTTAAATTTAAGTTGGAACATCTCCGCATTCTGCTTAAGGAGGTATTATCCACTTTGGATGATTGTGACAAGTTGGTCATCCCAGAGAAACTATGTAAAATGGACAAGTTCCTAGAGGTGCCGGGGCTCCCAGAAGCTTTTCCTATACCCAAGCGGGTGGCGGACATTGTTAACAAGGAATGGGAAAGGCCCGGTATTCCTTTCGTCCCTCCCCCCATATTTAAAAAATTGTTTCCTATGGTCGACCCCAGAAAGGACTTATGGCAGACAGTCCCCAAGGTCGAGGGAGCGGTTTCCACTTTAAACAAACGCACCACTATACCCATAGAGGATAGTTGTGCTTTCAAAGATCCTATGGATAAAAAATTAGAAGGTTTGCTTAAGAAGATGTTTGTTCAGCAAGGTTACCTTCTACAACCAATTTCATGCATTGTCCCTGTCGCTACAGCCGCATGTTTCTGGTTCGATGATCTGATAAAGGCGGTCGATAGTGAGTCTCCTCCTTTTGAGGAGATTATGGACAGAATCAATGCTCTCAAATTGGCTAATTCTTTCACCCTAGACGCCACTTTGCAATTGGCTAGGTTAGCGGCTAAGAATTCTGGGTTTGCTATTGTGGCGCGCAGAGCGCTTTGGTTGAAATCTTGGTCGGCTGATGCGTCTTCCAAGAACAAGCTACTTAACATTCCTTTCAAGGGGAAAACGCTGTTTGGCCCTGACTTGAAAGAGATTATCTCTGATATCACTGGGGGTAAGGGCCACGCCCTTCCTCAGGATCGGCCTTTCAAGGCAAAAAATAAACCTAATTTTCGTCCCTTTCGTAGAAACGGACCAGCCCAAGGTGCTACGTCCTCTAAGCAAGAGGGTAATACTTCTCAAGCCAAGCCAGCTTGGAGACCAATGCAAGGCTGGAACAAGGGAAAGCAGGCCAAGAAACCTGCCACTGCTACCAAGACAGCATGAAATGTTGGCCCCCGATCCGGGACCGGATCTGGTGGGGGGCAGACTCTCTCTCTTCGCTCAGGCTTGGGCAAGAGATGTTCTGGATCCTTGGGCGCTAGAAATAGTCTCCCAAGGTTATCTTCTGGAATTCAAGGGACTTCCCCCAAGGGGGAGGTTCCACAGGTCTCAGTTGTCTTCAGACCACATAAAAAGACAGGCATTCTTACATTGTGTAGAAGACCTGTTAAAAATGGGAGTGATTCATCCTGTTCCATTAAGAGAACAAGGGATGGGGTTCTACTCCAATCTGTTCATAGTTCCCAAAAAAGAGGGAACGTTCAGACCAATCTTAGATCTCAAGATCTTAAACAAGTTTCTCAAGGTTCCATCGTTCAAGATGGAAACCATTCGAACTATTCTTCCTTCCATCCAGGAAGGTCAATTCATGACCACGGTGGATTTAAAGGATGCGTATCTACATATTCCTATCCACAAGGAACATCATCGGTTCCTAAGGTTCGCATTCCTGGACAAACATTACCAGTTCGTGGCGCTTCCTTTCGGATTAGCCACTGCTCCAAGGATTTTCACAAAAGTACTAGGGTCCCTTCTAGCTGTGCTAAGACCAAGGGGCATTGCTGTAGTACCTTACTTGGACGACATTCTGATTCAAGCGTCGTCCCTTCCTCAAGCAAAGGCTCACACGGACATTGTCCTGGCCTTTCTCAGATCTCACGGATGGAAAGTGAACGTGGAAAAGAGTTCTCTATCCCCGTCAACAAGGGTTCCCTTCTTGGGAACAATAATAGACTCCTTAGAAATGAGGATTTTTCTGACAGAGGCCAGAAAAACAAAACTTCTAGACTCTTGTCGGATACTTCATTCCGTTCCTCTTCCTTCCATAGCTCAGTGCATGGAAGTGATCGGGTTGATGGTAGCGGCAATGGACATAGTTCCTTTTGCGCGCATTCATCTAAGACCATTACAACTGTGCATGCTCAGTCAGTGGAATGGGGACTATACAGACTTGTCTCCGAAGATACAAGTAAATCAGAGGACCAGAGACTCACTCCGTTGGTGGCTGTCCCTGGACAACCTGTCACAAGGGATGACATTCCGCAGACCAGAGTGGGTCATTGTCACGACCGACGCCAGTCTGATGGGCTGGGGCGCGGTCTGGGGAGCCCTGAAAGCTCAGGGTCTTTGGTCTCGGGAAGAATCTCTTCTACCGATAAATATTCTGGAACTGAGAGCGATATTCAATGCTCTCAAGGCTTGGCCTCAGCTAGCGAGGGCCAAGTTCATACGGTTTCAATCAGACAACATGACAACTGTTGCGTACATCAACCATCAGGGGGGAACAAGGAGTTCCCTAGCGATGGAAGAAGTGACCAAAATCATTCTATGGGCGGAGTCTCACTCCTGCCACCTGTCTGCTATCCACATCCCAGGAGTGGAAAATTGGGAAGCGGATTTTCTGAGTCGTCAGACATTGCATCCGGGGGAGTGGGAACTCCATCCGGAAATCTTTGCCCAAGTCACTCAGCTGTGGGGCATTCCAGACATGGATCTGATGGCCTCTCGTCAGAACTTCAAAGTTCCTTGCTACGGGTCCAGATCCAGGGATCCCAAGGCGGCTCTAGTGGATGCACTAGTAGCACCTTGGACCTTCAAACTAGCTTATGTGTTCCCGCCGTTTCCTCTCATCCCCAGGCTGGTAGCCAGGATCAATCAGGAGAGGGCGTCGGTGATCTTGATAGCTCCTGCGTGGCCACGCAGGACTTGGTATGCAGATCTGGTGAATATGTCATCGGCTCCACCTTGGAAGCTACCTTTGAGACGAGACCTGCTTGTTCAGGGTCCGTTCGAACATCCGAATCTGGTTTCACTCCAGCTGACTGCTTGGAGATTGAACGCTTGATTTTATCGAAACGAGGGTTCTCAGATTCTGTTATCGATACTCTTGTTCAGGCCAGAAAGCCTGTAACTAGAAAGATTTACCACAAAATTTGGAAAAAATATATCTGTTGGTGTGAATCTAAAGGATTCCCTTGGGACAAGGTTAAGATTCCTTGGATTCTATCCTTCCTTCAAGAAGGATTGGAAAAGGGATTATCTGCAAGTTCCCTGAAGGGACAGATTTCTGCCTTGTCGGTGTTACTTCACAAAAAACTGGCTGCTGTGCCAGATGTTCAAGCCTTTGTTCAGGCTCTGGTTAGAATCAAGCCTGTTTACAAACCTTTGACTCCTCCTTGGAGTCTCAATTTAGTTCTTTCAGTTCTTCAGGGGGTTCCGTTTGAACCCTTACATTCCATTGATATTAAGTTATTATCTTGGAAAGTTTTGTTTTTAGTTGCAATTTCTTCTGCCAGAAGAGTTTCAGAATTATCTGCTCTGCAGTGTTCTCCTCCTTATCTGGTGTTCCATGCAGATAAGGTGGTTTTACGTACTAAACCTGGTTTTCTTCCAAAAGTTGTTTCTAACAAAAACATTAACCAGGAGATTATCGTACCTTCTCTGTGTCCGAAACCAGTTTCAAAGAAGGAACGTTTGTTGCACAATTTGGATGTTGTTCGCGCTCTAAAATTCTATTTGGATGCTACAAAGGATTTTAGACAAACATCTTCCTTGTTTGTTGTTTATTCCGGTAAAAGGAGAGGTCAAAAAGCAACTTCTACCTCTCTCTCTTTTTGGATTAAAAGCATCATCAGATTGGCTTACGAGACTGCCGGACGGCAGCCTCCCGAAAGAATCACAGCTCATTCCACTAGGGCTGTGGCTTCCACTTGGGCCTTCAAGAACGAGGCTTCTGTTGATCAGATATGTAGGGCAGCGACTTGGTCTTCACTGCACACTTTTACCAAATTTTACAAGTTTGATACTTTTGCTTCTTCTGAGGCTATTTTTGGGAGAAAGGTTTTGCAAGCCGTGGTGCCTTCCATTTAGGTGACCTGATTTGCTCCCTCCCTTCATCCGTGTCCTAAAGCTTTGGTATTGGTTCCCACAAGTAAGGATGACGCCGTGGACCGGACACACCTATGTTGGAGAAAACAGAATTTATGTTTACCTGATAAATTACTTTCTCCAACGGTGTGTCCGGTCCACGGCCCGCCCTGTTTTTTTTAATCAGGTCTGATAATTTATTTTCTTTAACTACAGTCACCACGGTACCATATGGTTTCTCCTATGCAAATATTCCTCCTTAACGTCGGTCGAATGACTGGGGTAGGCGGAGCCTAGGAGGGATCATGTGACCAGCTTTGCTGGGCTCTTTGCCATTTCCTGTTGGGGAAGAGAATATCCCACAAGTAAGGATGACGCCGTGGACCGGACACACCGTTGGAGAAAGTAATTTATCAGGTAAACATAAATTCTGTTATTAACACAAGAAAAACGGTTCAAAAACACTCACAAGATAAAAGGGGTAAAATTCATATCTGGGCCGTCTGCCGTGAATATTCCCCTGCGGTCAGTTTGTAGTCACTCCGATGTTAGGAGGTATATATTCTAGCTGTTAGAGTCTCACGCTTTGTAATCGGTCCTTACCACACCGCTCTGCAGTCGCGGGTGGTGACATAGAATTCAGCGTGCAGTCTCAGTGGTTGAAAGTGGATCAATGCACTACGGATCCCTTGTAGGGACAAACGAAGTAGCGAGCCTGGATCTTTCTTCTACGCGTTTCGTCCTGATCGACAGGACTTTGTCAAGAATACTTGAACGGCTCTACTGGCACCTTAATATACCAACTTTTAACCAATGCGGTTCAGGCTCTGGATTGATGTGACTCAGACAGGTCATAGATATTCACTAGCTAATTTGCAATTATTGTTAGGGAACTATATACCTTACAAATTTGTGATCTAATAATATTAATGATACTAAAAAAATACATACAACAGTGCGTATAAATAAGTATAGACTTAAAAGGCAATCTGAATGAATATGAAACTAAATACATAAATGTCACAAAACAGCAGCGAATGTATACATAACAGGTATTAAATTTGCTATATATACTGCATAAATTATTAGTATAAAATCATTATATAATATACAAATACATACCTATGGTTCAAATATTAGATCATAATTTCTCATATAAACATGATTTATATGGATTTCTATATATTCACTGAAAGATAAAATCATTAAAGAAAAACTATAACACTTCAATAAAAGCTGTGTATCATATCACTAAGACAAATATATATTGAACCAATTAAAACTGGATACATATAAAAGAAGAAACTGTGATGGGGATGCAAGATAAAAATTACTTCTTAAAAAATTAATTAATTCATAAAAACGCTTGTATATCTAGTTCAATGTTTAACCCTTTAGGTTCTAAGCAGTCTAAAGTTTTAATCCAATAGGTTTCTCTTTGTCTTAGTTTCAACAACCTATTGGTGTCCCATTTGTCGGGTGCTACCCATTCAATGATTTTTATACTAAGATCTTTTGGGTTTTGATTGTGGCAAACTTTAAAATGATGCGAAACACTATGATTGACGAAACCTGACTCAATATTTTTAACATGCTCTCTGAGTCTGTATTTAATTTTTCTTTTCGTCCTACCTATATAGATTTTTCCACATTTACAGCTCAACTGATATACAACATAGGTGGTATGGCAAGTGTATCTGAATTTGCACTTGTATGTCCGTTTGCCATTATAGTTGGTAAATGTAGTGTGGTTACTATCAATTAAAGGGCACATAATGCATTCAGAGACCTTGCATGGATACAGACCTACATTACTACCACACCAACTAGTAAGAGTACCATTTATTGTTTTTTGTCGAAGTTTGGTGGGTGCTATGTAGTTTTTAAGATCCTTATTTTTCCTAAATATAACCTCAGGCTTATCACTAAGTGCCTTCTGTAATACTGGATCAAGTTTTAACACATTCCAGTGTTTATTGATAATCTTTTTAATATGGTGGTGTTGGTTGTTGTATCTTGTAATAAATTTAACAGATCCCTCTTGTTGATTATTTCTATTGTTCTTCTTTTTATTCTCATGCTGGTTAGTGAGAAGAGCTTCTCTATCTATATTCTGGGCTCTGATTCTGGCGGTATTAAGAAGTTCTCTATTATAACCTTTCTCTAAGAATTTATCTGTTAGAAAATCAGCTTCTTTGTTATAGTCCTCTATGTGTGTACAGTTGCGTCTGATTCTCTGATATTGCCCTAGTGGAATGTTGTTTTTCCACTGTTTGTAGTGGCCACTTTTGGCATTTAATAAACCATTTCTGTCCGTAGGTTTATGATAATTTTTTACACATACTTTGTTGGTATGGTTGTCGCAATATATCACCAGGTCTAAAAAAGATATGGATTCAGGTGAACTTTCATATGTAAATTTTAAATTTAAAAGATTACCATTGATATGAGAGATAAAATCATCTATTTGATCCCTAGGGCCCTGCCATATAATTAAAATATCATCTATATACCTGAAGTATTTAAAAATGTTATTAAAAAATGGGTTATTGTTCCATATATATCTGTCTTCGAACTGGGACATGTAAATATTAGCGTACGATGGGGCAAAAGTGGTCCCCATCGCCGTACCCTGTATTTGATGGTAGAAACAACCCTCAAATAAAAAGTAGTTGTGTGTTAAAACAAATTGTACAGCATCCACAATGAATTTACGTTGTACCTCAGGGAGATGACTGTTACATAATGTATCTCTGATTGCCATGGTGCCTTGTGAATGGGGGATGCTAGTATAAAGAGCGGCAGCATCGCAGGTAATCCAGATATAGTCTTCCTGCCAGTCTAAACCCTCCATTTTGTTAATAACATCAATGGTGTCTCTGAGATAGGCTCTTGAGGACGTAACAATAGGTTGTAAAAAGGAGTCCACATATTTGGATAAATTATCACATAAAGAGCCTATCCCAGAGACAATGGGTCTACCAGGAGGGTTTAGAGGATCCTTGTGGATCTTGGGTAAATGATAAAAACATGAAATTTTTGGGGCCACTTCATATAAAAATTGATATTCTTCTGTATTTAAAACATTCAAGGCCTTAGCTTCATTTAAAAGTATAAATAATTCCTTTTTGAATTTCTCCCCCCTCACATTCTGTACCTGGACGGTCAGCAATTTCACACATTACAGTATGTTCTGATATGCCAATTTTACAACTGCAACAGGCAATTGCAATCTCCCAACATGCTGTAGTTTGTAACTCTTTTCCCCTTTTTTTTTCTCAACCTGGGGTTTGTCCTTTTCCTCATGATTTTGCGGCCCAGCTACAATCCGCTGTTTCTGCTGCCCTAAGCGACATACCAGTTGCAGGTTAATGGAAGATAAAGGTTAAATATTGTTCTTTTGAATCTAGAACCAGCAGCTCTCTTGGAGCCGCTACCGTTAAACAAATGCAGGTATCTGATATGGATGATTCCTTGTCTAGTACTGAGGGTGAACTTTCCTCCTCTGGTTCTTCTAGAGAATCTAAAAGGGACGCTGAGGATATTAGCTTTAGGTTTAAAATTGTACACCTAAGATATTTACTTATGGAGGTTTTAAACACTTTGGACATACATGACTCTAAATCTGTAGAGGAAAAACAGGTTTAAAGACAATATTAAATTTATGTACCTAAGTTAAAAACCTCTAAAGTGTTCCCTGTTCCTTCCTTGGTTGCTGACATCATATCCTAGGAATTGGAGAAACCTGTGATTCCTTTTTCCCCTTCACTAAGTTTTAAGACATTGTTTCCTGTTCCGGATACTCATTTGGATATGTGGATGGCACCATTTCCACCCTAGCTAAATGCACTACTATTCCTTTGGAGGACAGTACGTCCATTAAGGATCCAATGGACAGAATTCTGGAGGGATACCTTTGGAAGGTTTTTCTTCATGGAGGTTTATTTTTCCAGCCAGTAGTAGGTATTGCTGCTATGGGAGGGGCCGCTACCTTCTTGTGTGATTCCTTGTCTGAATTGATCATGGTAGAGATTCTATTGGAGGAAATCCAAGACCATATTTAGGCTCTAAGGACGGCTAATTTCTGTAATGCAATTATTCAAATTATTCGTATTAATGCAGATAATACTTGGTTTGCAGTGTTGGCCAGGAGGGCTCTCTGGCTGAAATATTGGTTGGCAGATATGGTATCCAAATAAAGATTTATATCCTTTGCCTTTAAAGTTAAATCCTTGTTTTGCCCTGGCCTAGATTTTATTATTTCCACTTTCAATGGAGAAAGGGTAGCTTTCCTGCCTTAGGATAAGAAATCCAGGCCTAAAGGATGTTCAATGGGACATTTTTGTTCCTTTTATCAAAATAAGGCACAGAGAGAAAACCCTTCCACAAATAAAACTGAGACAACCAGGAGTACCTGGAAGCCAAATCGAATCTGAAACAAGAACAAACAATCCAAGAAGTCGACGCCTGACACCAAGTCAGCATGAAGAGACGCCCCCGACCTTGGATCAGGTCAGGTAGGGGGCAAATTTCAAGGGGATTTTGGCACATTCTATTCAGGATCCTTGGGTTCTGGACATATCGTCTCAGGGGTACAGTATTAGTTTGCGATCTCACCCCCCAAGGGGCAAATTACTTCTGTCACAAATTTCGGGTAAGACGGAAAAGAAAATAGCTTTCCTGCGCTATGTAGAAGATCTGGTATCTATGGGAGTTATTGTTCCCGTGCCACAGGAAAAGAGGGGGAAAGGGTTTTATTCAAACCTTTTTATCGTTCCCAAAAAGGAAGGAACTTTTTGTCCTATCTTAGACCTGAAGTGTCTCAACAACTTTGTATGGCTTCCCTCTTTCAAGATGTAAACTGTCTGATCCATTATTCATCCTAGAAGGTCAATTTATGACAACCAAAGATACCTTAATATTCCAATACATTGAGATCATTAGCAATATCTAAGATTTGTCTTCCTGGACAAGCATTTCCAATTCAAGGCCCTTCAATGTGGGTTAGCTATGTCTCCCAGGATCTTTACAAAGGTACTGGATGATTTCTTAGCTATAGCCAGACTACAGGGAATTGCAGTCGCTCTATACTTGTATGACATTTTGGTTCAAGCGCCATCTTTACATTTAGCGACATTACACACACTGGTATCTTCAGACTCATGGTTGGAAGATAAACCTGGAAAAGAGAGCTCTCGTCCCTCGCACAAGAGTACGTTTTCTAGAAATCATCATAGACTGTATGAGCATGCAAATTTTCCTTACAGATTAACACAGGGAGAAGTTTCAGGCAGCCTGTTGCCTTCTTCAGACTACTCTTTGCCCTTCTGTAGCACAATGCATGGAGGCAGTAGTCCTTATAGTAGCGACATTGCTCGCTTTTCATTTGAGACCTGTACCATATCAGCGATTTATATCCCATGAGTGGACAATTGGAAAGCAGACTATGTAAGTCATCAGACTCTTCATTCAGGGGAATGTTCTCTCAATCAGGAAAAACAAATTTACACTGTGAATCTGGGAGACCAGACATTGATCTCATGGCTTTTCGCCTGAATCACAAATTACCAATGGATACTCAGATGCAGATGATAGATGCGTTGACAGCTCCTTGGCAGTAGGATCTAATATACCTGTTTCCTCCAATTGTGCTGCTTCCACGTGGTAGCATATCTCAAGCAGGTACATGTTCCAGCTTTTTATATAGCTCTGTTACGGCCTCACAGGAACTGGTACGCAGATCTGTTGATGATGTCCACCGCACCTTCTTGGCATCTATCTATGGGATCCGATTTGCTGATTCAGTGATTGATACTTTGATACAGGCCCATAAGCCTGTCACTAGAAAGATTTACCATAAAGTATGGAAGGTCTATTTGTCCTTGTGTTCTAAAAAGGGTTATTCCTGGCATTCTGTAGGAATCCCTCAAATTCTCCTGTTTCTACAGAAGGACCTTAATAAGGGACTGGCAACTACTTCCTTTAAAGGTCAGATTTCTTCTTTGTCTGTATTGCTACACAGATATTTAGATTGATTACCTCACATTAAATCACTTGTTCAAGCTCTGCAAATAATAAGACTTATGATGAAATCATCCACTCCTCCTTGGAGTTTGAATCTGTTTTACAACACCTTCCATTTGAACCTATGCACAATTTGGATCTAAAACTTTGTACCTTCTTTAGTCCTAATCCTAATTCTCCAAAGGAGAGATTATGACTTAATTTGGATGTGGTCAGGGCGTTAAAATTCTTACCTGCAGGTATCTAAAGATTTTCGTCAGTCTTCTAGCATATCTGTGCTGTATTCTGGTAAGCGTAAGGGTCAAAAGGCCTCAGCAGTGTGCTTATCTTTTTGGCTGAAAAGCATGATTAGTAGAGCTTACTTTGAAGCTGGCCAAGATCCACCTATCAGAATTACTGCCCATTATACTCATTCAGTATTTACTTCTTGGGCTTTCAAAAATGAGGCTTCTGTAGAACAGATCTTCAAATCTGCGACTTGGTGTTCACTTCATACCTTTACAGCATTTTACCATTTTGAAGTCTTTGCCTTAGGAGAGGCTGCCTTTGGTAGAAAGGTTCTTGAGGCTGAGATACCTAGTAACTAGGTTTCTGCATTACATTTTTTCCACACCCATTATTTTTTGTGCACTCCACATCTGGGGTATTGATTCCTAAGAGTAAGGATTGTGGACGCTCACTACCTAGAAAGAAAACATAATTTATTGTTACCTGATAAATTCATTTCTTTCTTGAAAGCCCATCCAAGAGAGTTTTTTCCCAATGGTGATGGCAGTACTAGTTTGCACCTATTTACCCTACTCTTTCTTACTTTCTTCTTTCCTCATCTATAAATAATACTGGGAGAGAACGGTAAGTAGGAAGGATATATGTAAAGCTCTGGTATGGTGTTTTTGCTTCCTCATGGTGGCCAGTTGATCTAATTCAAGAGTAAGGATCGGGGACTTGCACTACCAAGAAAGAAATTAATTTATCAGGTAAGAATAAATATTATATATAAATTTGTACAGACACAAGTATATATACTGTATACATATATTTGTAAGTTGCCAGTTGTAATTTAATATTTATATTTTTTTCCAGCATCAGACAGAGTTTACGGGAAAAGCACGCCCGTCACATAGCAGACTTGCGTGACTACTATGAATTGGAAATCAGCAACCTAAAGCAACAGATCAATAACAATAAAAAGTTGTCAGCTTCTGAAGATCTTAAGAAAATTCACTGTCTTTCAGAGAGGTATATTTTACCTGAAGATTTATTTTTTTCAAGTTGAGCCTGCATTTTTACATCTGTACTTTTATTTATTTATTAATATTATTATTTTTTTTTTTTTTTTTAAAGATGTGATAATTTGGAAGAAGCTCTGACTGAAGCGAGCACACAAATCCGTTTACTTGAAAATAAAAATAATGAACTTGAAATGCAAGTGGTAAGAATTATTTTGTAGTTAACAAACCCAACGTATTTATTAAATCTTACTCCTATTTCAGTTTGCATTGTTTGAAGTGATATAAAACTACATTTTTAGTTTATGCATAGTATTTAGCAGCAATAGCAGACTATATTGCAAAATGGTCTACTACTAAGTAAATATTATAAAAGTATTTAAATTTTCATCTTGCTAGTAAAGAGGGATTGTTTTGCATTAACCTTTTTAAAAGCCGCTTATCTGCTGAAGGCAGTTAAGTGCAGATATAAATATGTATTTGATCAAACAATCACTTTGTAGAATGTAGCAGAATTAGGCTTTGGATGTCTGTGGTGTGCATTTTTTGCTTTTTCACACAAGAAATTAACAGAAACGGGGTGGGGCAAAATACATTATTAAAGTATGTTGCAAAGGTTTTTACTACCTATAAGTATTTCTTTCCCAAGATACGGTGAGTCCACGGGCTCATCAATTACTGTTGGGAATATCACTTCTGGCAGCAGGAGGAGGCAAAGAGCACCACAGCAAAGCTGTTAAGTATCACTTCCCTTCCCACAATCAACAGTCATTCTCTTTGCCTTCTGTGCGAGGAGGAGGTGAAGTTTAGGTGTCTGTTAAAGAACTTCTATCAAGATTTTATTATTTTGAAAGCCTGAGCAGGTTTGCATTGATCTTTCCTTCATGTAATTGGCAAGAGTCCATGAGCTAGTGACGTATGGGATATACATTCCTACCAGGAGGGGCAAAGTTTCCCAAACCTCAAAATGCCTATAAATACACCCCTCACCACACCCACAATTCAGTTTTACAAACTTTGCCTCCCATGGAGGTGGTGAAGTAAGTTTGTGCTAGATTTCTTCGTTGATATGCGCTTCGCAGCAGGCTGAAGCCCGGTTTTCCTCTCAGAGTGCAGTGAATGTCAGAGGGATGTGAAGAGAGTATTGCCTATTTGAATTCCATGGTTGTCCTCTAGGGGATCTATTTCATAGGTTCTCTGTTATCGGTCGTAGAGATTTCTTCTCCTACCTCCCTTTTCAGATCGACGATATACTCTTATATACCATTACCTCTACTGATTCTCGTTTCAGTACTGGTTTGGCTATCTACTATATGTAGATGAGTGTCTTGGGGTAAGTAAGTCTTATTTCTATTCATGACACTCTAAGCTATGGTTGGGCACTTTATATGTAAAGTTCTAAATATATGTGTTAAACTTATATTTGCCATGATTCAGGATAATCAGTATTCCTTCTTTCAGACTGTCGGTTTCATTTTCTTGGGAAAACGCATATGAATTATATTTTTTCTTACCTTAAAATTTTCAATTGACTTTTTTTCTAAATTGCGGGCTGTTAGGCGTCATTCTTGGCGTGAGACTTTTTTGGCGCAAAAATGTCGTCATTTCCGGCGTCATTGTTGACGCCGGAAGTTTTTACGTGATTGCGTCATTTTTGACGTATGTGTGTTGCGGACATTTTTGGCGCCAAAAAATATTGGCGGCAAAAGATGTGGGCATTATACTTGGCGCCAAAAATGTGGGCGTCATACTTGGCGCCAGTTTTTTCACATTATTTCAGTCTTACTTTTTAGTTGCTTCTGGTTTCTAGAGGCTTGTTTTGTTTTGCATTCTTTCCCATTCCTGAAACTGCCATTTAAGGAATTTAATAATTTTGCTATATATGTTGTTTTTTCTATTACATATTGCAAGATGTCATTACCTGACCCTGGATCAGAATCAACTTCTGGAAAGACTCTGCCTGATGTCGGTTCTACTAAAGCTAAGTGCATTTGTTGTAAACTTTTGGTAACTGTTCCTCCGGCTGTAGTTTGTGTTAGCTGTCATGATAAACTATCTAACGCTGATAATATTTCCATTAGTAATAATCCATTACCTGTTGTTGTTCCTTCAACATCTAATGTTCAGGATGTTCCTGTTAATGTAAAAGAATTTGTTTCTTATTCTATTCGGAAGGCTCTGTCTGTTATTCCTCCTTCTAGTAAACGTAAGAGGTATTTTGAAAACTTCTCATATTTCAGATGAATTTTTAAATGACCGCCATCATTCTGACTTATCTATTTCTGATAAGGATCTATCTGGTTCAGAAGATTCTGCCTCAGATATTGACACTGATAAATCTTCATATTTGTTTAAGATGGAGTTTATTCGTTCTTTACTTAAAGAGGTGTTGATTGCATTAGATATGGAGGAGTCTAGTCCTCTTGATATTAAAACTAATAAGCGTTTAAATTCAGTTTTTAAACCTCATGTAGTTATTCCAGAAGTTTTTCCAGTTCCTGATGCTATTTCAGAAGTAATTTCTAGGGAATGGAATAGTCTGGGTACTTCATTTACTCCTTCTCCAAGGTTTAAGAAATTGTACCCTTTGCCATCTGTTAGATTAGAGTTTTGGGAAAAAATCCCCAAAGTTGATGGGGCTATCTCTACTCTTGCTAAACGTACTACTATTCCTACGGCAGATAGTATTTCTTTTAAGGATCCTTTAGATAGGAAGCTTGAATGCTTTCTAAGGAAGGCTTATTTATGTTCAGGTAATCTTCTCAGGCCTGCTATTTCTTTGGCTGATGTTGCTGCAGCTTCTACCTTCTGGTTGGAGGCTTTAGCGCAACAAGTGTCAGACCATAATGCTTATAGCACTGTTAAACTTCTTCAACATGCTAATAACTTTGTTTGTGATTCCATTTTTGATATCATTAGAATTGATGTCAGGTATATGTCTTTAGCTATTTTAGCTAGAAGAGCTTTATGGCTTAAGTCTTGGAATGCAGATATGACTTCTAAGTCAACGTTGCTTTCTCTTTCTTTCCAAGGTAATAAATTATTTGGTTCTCAGTTGGATTCAATAATTTCAACTGTTACTGGGGGGAAGGGAGCTTTTTTGCCTCAGGACAAAAAGTCTAAAGGTAAATATAGGGCTGCTAATCGTTTTCGTTCCTTTCGTCAGAATAAGGAACAAAAACCTGACCCTTCCCCTAAAGGAACAGTTTCCGTTTAGAAACCTTCTCCAGTCTGGAATAAATCCAAGCCTTTTAGAAAGTCAAAACCAGCTCCCAAATCCGCAAGAAGGTGCGGCCCTCATTCCAGCACAGCTGGTAGGGGGCAGGTTACGATTTTTCAAAGATGTTTGGATCAATTCGATTCAAAGTCTTTGGATTCAGAACATTGTTTCACAAGGGTACAGAATAGGTTTCAAGGTAAGACCGCCTGTGAGAAGATTTTTTCTCTCACACATTCCAGTAAACCCAGTAAAGTCTCAGGTGTTTCTGAAATGTGTTTCAGACCTAGAGTCGGCTGGGGTAATTGTGCCAGTTCCAGTTCTGGAACGGGGTCTGGGGTTTTACTCAAATCTGTTCATTGTTCCAAAGAAGGAGAATTCCTTCAGACCAGTTCTGGATCTAAAAATATTGAATCGTTATGTAAGGATACCAACATTCAAAATGGTGACTATAAGGACTATTCTGCCTTTTGTTCAGCAAGGGCATTATATGTCTACAATAGACTTACAGGATGCATATCTTCATATTCCAATCCATCCATATCACTATCAGTTTCTGAGATTCTCTTTTCTAGACAAGCATTACCAGTTTGTTGCTCTTCCGTTTGGCCTAGCAACAGCTCCAAGGATCTTTTCAAAGGTTCTCGGTGCCCTTCTCTCTGTAATCAGAGAACAGGGTATTGCAGTATTTCCTTATTTGGACGATATCTTGGTACTCGCTCAGTCTTTACATTCTGCAGAATCTCATACGAATCAACTTGTGTTGTTTCTTCAAAGACATGGTTGGAGGATCAATTTACCAAAGAGTTCCTTGATTCCTCAGACAAGGGTAACCTTTTTGGGTTTCCAAATAGATTCAGTGTCCATGACTTTGTCTCTAACAGAAAAGAGACGTCTGAAATTAGTTTCAGCTTGTCGAAACCTTCAGTCTCAATCATTCCCTTCGGTAGCTTTGTGCATGGAAATTCTAGGTCTCATGACTGCTGCATCGGACGCGATCCCTTTTGCTTGTTTTCACATGAGACCTTTTCAGCTTTGTATGCTGAACCAATGGTGCAGGGATTATACAAAGATATCACAACTAATATCCTTAAATCCCAATGTTCGATCTTCTCTGACTTGGTGGTTGGATCACCATCGTTTATTTCAAGGTGCCTCTTTTGTTCGTCCAACCTGGACTGTGATCTCAACAGATGCAAGTCTTTCAGGTTGGGGAGCTGTATGGGGATCTCTGACAGCGCAGGGGGTTTGGGAATCTCAGGAGGCGAGATTACCAATCAACATTTTGGAACTCTGTGTGCGATTTTCAGAGCTCTTCAGTTCTGGCCTCTTCTGAAGAGAGAATCGTTTATTTGTTTTCAGACAGACAATGTCTCAACCGTGGCGTATGTCAATCATCAAGGAGGGACTCACAGTCCTCAGGCTATGAAAGAAGTATCTTGGATACTTGTATGGGCGGAATCCAGCTCCTGTCTAATTTCTGCGGTTCACATTCCAGGTATAGAAAATTGGGAAGCGGATTATCTCAGTCGCCAGACGTTACATCCGGGCGAATGGTCTCTTCACCCAGAGGTATTTCTTCAGATTGTTCAAATCTGGGGACTTCCAGAAATAGATCTGATGGCTTCTCATCTAAACAAGAAACTTCCCAGGTATCTGTCCAGATCCAGGGATCCTCAGGCAGAAGCGGTGGACGCGTTGTCACTTCCTTGGAATTATCAACCTGCCTATATCTTTCCGCCTTTAGTTCTTCTTCCAAAAGTGTTTTCCAAAATCCTAATGGAGCGTTCGTTTGTACTGCTGGTGGCTCCAGCATGGCCACACAGGTTTTGGTATGCGGATCTCGTTCGGATGGCCAGTTGCCAACCTTGGACACTTCCGTTAAGGCCAGACCTTCTATCTCAAGGCCCATTTTTCCATCAGGATCTCAAATCATTAAATTTGAAGGTATGGAGATTGAACGCTTAATTCTTAGTCATAGAGGTTTCTCTGATTCAGTGATTAATACTATGTTACAGGCTCGTAAATCTGTGTCTAGAAAGATTTATTACCGAGTTTGGAAGACTTACATTTCTTGGTGTTCTTCTCATAAATTCTCTTGGCATTCTTTTAGAATTCCTAGAATTTTACAGTTTCTTCAGGACGGTTTGTATAAGGGTTTGTCTGCAAGTTCCTTGAAAGGACAAATCTCTGCTCTTTCTGTACTTTTTCACAGAAAGATTGCTAATCATCCTGATATTCATTGTTTTGTACAGGCTTTGGTTCGTATTAAGCCTGTCATTAAGTAAATTTCTCCTCCTTGGAGTCTTAATTTGGTTCTGAGGGCTTTACAGGCTCCTCCGTTTGAACCTATGCATTCTCTGGATATTAAATTACTTTCTTGGAAAGTTTTATTCCTTTTGGCCATCTCTTCTGCTAGAAGAGTTTCTGAGTTGTCTGCTCTTTCTCTTGAATCTCCTTTTTTTATTTTTCATCAGGATAAGGCGGTGTTGCGGACTTCATTTAATTTTTTTACCTAAAGTTGTGAATTCTAACAACATTAGTAGAGAAATTGTTGTCCCTTCTTTGTGTCCTAATCCTAAGAACTCTCTGGAGAGATCTTTACATTCTTTGGATGTAGTAAGAGCTTTGAAATATTATGTTGAAGCTACTAAAGATTTCAGGAAGACTTCTAGTCTATTTGTTATCTTTTCTGGTTCTAGGAAAGGTCAGAAGGCTTCTGCCATTTCTTTGGCGTCTTGGTTAAAGTCTTTGATTCATCATGCTTATGTGGAGTCGGGTAAATCCCCGCCTCAAAGGATTACAGCTCATTCTACTAGGTCAGTTTCTACTTCCTGGGCTTTTAAGAATGAAGCTTCTGTTGATCAGATTTGCAAAGCAGCAACTTGGTCTTCTTTGCATACTTTTACTAAATTCTACCATTTTTATGTTTTTTCTTCTTCTGAAGCAGTTTTTGGTAGAAAAGTACTTCAGGCAGCTGTTTCAGTTTAATTCTTCTGCTTATAATTTCATTTTTTTTTTCATTATAAGATTAAAACTTTTTGATTTGGGTTGTGGATTATTTTTCCAGCGGAATTGGCTGTCTTTATTTTATCCCTCCCTCTCTAGTGACTCTTGCGTAGAAGTTCCACATCTTGGGTATCTGCTATCCCATACGTCACTAGCTCATGGACTCTTGCCAATTACATGAAAGAAAACATAATTTATGTAAGAACTTACCTGATAAATTCATTTCTTTCATATTAGCAAGAGTCCATGAGGCCCACCCTTTTTGTGGTGGTTATGATTTTTTTGTATAAAGCACAATTATTCCAATTCCTTGTTTGATGCTTTCGCTCCTTTCTTATCACCCCACTTCTTGGCTATTCGTTAAACTGAATTGTGGGTGTGGTGAGGGGTGTATTTATAGGCATTTTGAGGTTTGGGAAACTTTGCCCCTCCTGGTAGGAATGTATATCCCATACGTCACTAGCTCATGGACTCTTGCCAATATGAAAGAAATTAATTTATCAGGTAAATTCTTACATAAATTATGTTTTCCTGACAAGCTGGATCTAGCTGTACTCAACGTTAGTCTCTTCAGAGCTTTCAAGCAGTTAGGAACTTGTGGGTTTAGGAACTTGTGGGGGTAGGCTTACACTGTTCCTTCTTGTGTCCACAGGTCTCTGTGAGGAGTGGCTTTCTCTCATGCTAGGCGAGCTGTCCTCCTGCCGGACAGTCAAGGGTGCAAGTAAGTGCCAATTTTGATTTCTTAGGAAAAGCTATGGCACTACAGCAATTTCAGACTGCACCTTGTATGGGACTATTCATTCCTGGGGGTCAAGATAGTTATGGCAGGATACAGGGCACTGTGCGGCAGTAACATAGAGATATTTCAGTGTGATATATGAATCATTGGTGGCTAAGTTGGGTAACCTATTCTTTAATGGTTGACTTTTATTGGGGCTGAAGAGCTGGTATATTAGCCGCTTATTTGGTGACTAATGCGGCATTGTTACGGCCGACGGGACTGCCGATGACGTCACGTAGAGAGGCGGATCCTTTTGTTTTCGGCTGGGGATTCAGAGCGCACGCTTTTATTTCTTGCACAGTTTCTCTTAGATCCCTGTGTAATGGTTTCCACAGATTACTGTGGAGCTGCTCCGGTCTCCCCTTCTACTTACTTTCATCCTAACTTGGCAGTGAGGAGCAGGTAGGCACCTCAGCTTAGCACTGAGGTGTAGAGGTTGCAAAAAGTTTCTTTTGGGTTTAAGACTGGCCTATAAATCTTAAAGAGACAGTAGTAATCCTTTTGCTGAGGATAGCTAATATTATTGGTTTCTAAGGGTGGCATATTAGAAGCGATCTTAAAGAGACAGTATCCAGCAAAAAAAAAATAATATATATATATATATATATATATTATTTTTTTTTTTAAATTGTGATATTTTCTTGCAAAATGGACCTGGAGTCTATACCTTCTATGCAGTGCAAACTTTGCTTGAATTCCCAAGTTGATCCCCCGTTGCCTTTTTGTAGTATTTGTTTGTTTATAGTATTGAAAGAACTTTATTGTACAAAGATAGAATTTTTGTTACTGAGCCGCCATTCTCTCAGGTTGATGCTATACAGACAATCCCACAGCCTCTCCCTCAACCGTCCCAAACTTTATTCTCGTCACATGCAGTGCCCTGTGGTTCCTCACAATCTCCTGATGCAGTGTATTTGAAGTCTGAAATTGCTGCCCAGGTATCTGAGGCGGTATCTGAGGTGCTAGCTGCCACCCCCATGCTTTAGGGGAGATGCAAGAAGAAAATTAGAGAATCAGATAGTAAGGTTTCTGATCCAGTGCAAGCTAACCAATTTGCTATTTCACACAAGTCGGAAGAGGAGGATACTTCGGTATCCTCTGAGGGTGAAATCTCAGATTCGGACAGTAAAATTCCTTCATTTGATGGTGAATGGGTATCCTTCAGATTCAAGCTTTACATCTCCGTGTTTTGTTAAGGGAGGTTTTGGCTACTGTGGACGACTCCGATACTCCTTTCGTCAACCCCAAGAAATCTAGCAAGTTAAATAGATACTTTGTTGTACCCTCTCCTGGGGAGGTGTTTCCAGTTCCAGGCCGTGCTACGGAGATTATTGCCCGGAAATGGAAAAGACTGGGAATTCCCTTTTCTCCCTCTCAAGTTTTTAGGGAAATGTTTTCGGTGGCTGACTCCATTAAGGAGTCGTAGCAGATGGTCCCCAAGGTGGATGTAACAATTTCTACACTGGCCAAGAGGACTACTATTCCCATTGAGGATAGTTGCTCTTTCAAGGACCCTATGGACAAGAAACTGGAGGCTTTCTTAAAGAAGATGTATATTCATCAGGGTTTACAATGGAATTCGGCTGTGTGTATTGCTACAGTGACAAGTGCGGCAGCTTATTGGTTTGACGCTTTGTCTGAGTCCCTCCAAGCAGAGACTCCTTTAGAGGAGATACAGGATAGGATAAAGTCTCTTAAGTTAGAAAAATTCCTTTATTACTGACGATTCTTTCCAGGTCATTAAGCTGGGGGCCAAAATATCTGTGTTCGCAATTTTGGTGCGTAGAGCACTATGGCTGAAATCTTGGTCAGCAGATGTTTCTTTTAAATCTAAACTTTTGGCAATTCCTTACAAGGGAAAGGCCTTGTTTGGGATGGGTTTGGCAGAGATTATTTCCGATATCACGGGTGGTAAAGGATCTTTTCTGCCTCAAGATAAGAAGAACAAATCGAAGGGACGTCAGAGTTATTTTCGTTCCTTTCGTAGCTTCAGAGGTAAGTCTTCCGCCTCCTCTACCAAGCAGGATCAGTCCAAGGAAGCCCAGTCAGTCTTGGAACAAGGGGAAGCAATCTAGGAAACCGGCAGCTGAATCTAAGTCAGCATGAAGGGTTTACCCCCGATCCGGGATCGGATCAAGTGGGGGGCAGACTCTCTCAGTTCTCTCATGTATGGGAATGATATTTCCCAGACCCGTGGGCTGTGGATATAGCTTCCCAGTTAGAATTCAAGACCTTTCCTCCCAGGGGCAGATGCCACCTCTCAAGATTATCTGTAGACCAGATAAAAAGAGATGCGTTCTTAAAATGTGTACATGATCTTTCCCTCCTGGGAGTGATAGTTCCAGTTCCAATACAGGAACAGGGTCTCTGGTTCTATTCCAACCTGTTCATTGTACCCAAAAAAGAGGGAACTTTCAGGCCTATTCTGGATCTCAAGTTCTTCAACAAATTCCTCAGAGTGCCTTCCTTCAAGATGGAGACTATGCGTTCCATTCGTCCTCTGGTCCTAGAGGGTCAATTCATGACGACCATAGACCTGAAGGATGTGTACTTGCATGTTCCCATCCACAGGGATCATCACAAATTTCTGAGATTTGCCTATGTGGACAAACACTTTCAATCTGTAACGCTTTCATTCGACCTCGCCACAGCTCCCAGAATTTTCTCAAAGGTCCTGGGAGCTCTGTTGGCAGTAATTCGGTCCCGGGGAATTGCAGTGGCACCTTATCTGGACGACATTCTGGTGCTTTTCAACTAGCAAAATCTCATACAGAGATCTTGTTGTCTTTTCTTCGTTCCCACGGATGGAAGGTGAATTTGGAGAAACGTTTACTTCTTCGGCCTATCTGGACCGTAGTCACTACGGACACAAGTCTGATGGCTGGGGTGCTTTTTGGGAGTCCCGTAGGGTGCAGGGAGTATGGTCCCTTCAGGAGGGAAGGTTACCTATTAACATCCTAGAAATTTGTGCCATTCTGTCTTGGTCCCTTCTCAAACAGGAGAAATTCATTCTGTTCCATCCAGACAACGTCACTGCTGTGGCATACATCAATCATCAGAGCGGGACTCAAAGTCCCTTAGCTATATGAGAGGTATCGCACATTCTGTCTTGAGCAGCGGAAAGCCACTGCACCCTATCGCCCATTCTTATTCCAGGAGAGAACAATTGGGAAGCCGATTAACTAAGTTGCCAGTCAGTCCATCCAGGAGAATGGTCTCTTCATCAGGGCATGTTCGATCAATTAGTCCTGATGTGGGGTCTTCTAGAATTAGATATAATGGCGTTCAAATTGAACTGCAAACTTCCGGTTTATTACGCCAGGTCAAGAGATCCAAGAGCTCACATGATTGATGCTCTAGTCTGTTATTGGAACGCCTAGGTTTCTCAGATTCTGTTATCTCTACTCTACTACAAGCCAGAAAACACGTAAAGCAGAGAATTTATCAAAAGATTTGTAAAGCTAACTATTTCTCCCCCTTGGAATTGTAATCTGGTTCTTTCTGTTTTGCATGCTCCTCTTGAACCTATGCATATTCTGGACTTCGTTATTGTCATGGAAGGTTCTCTTTCTTCTAGCCATTTCTTCCACTAGAAGAGTTTCTGAATTATCAGCTCTATGTTCTGGTTACCCCTTTTTGGTTTTTCATCAGGAGAAAGCAGTCTTCTGGACTAAATATTTTCTTTTGTAGGTAGTGTCATTAAAGAATAGTAATCGTGAAAATGTTTTTTTTTGTCCAAATCCTTCTAACTCCAAGGAACGCCTGCTACACAATTTGGATGTGGTCAGAGCACTAAAATGTTATCTTTTAGACTACTAAAGATTTTAGACAGACTTCTAGCCTATTTGTCCATTTTTCAGGTTCCAGAAAAGGTTAAAAAGCTACCGCGGTGGCCTTGGCATCATGGCTGAAGCAGACTATTCGTAAGGCTTACTTGGTTGCTTGAAATCCATCTGCAAAAAGAGTAACTGCTCATTCTACAAGATCCGTATCTACTTTTTGGGCCTTCAAAAATTAGGCCTCCTTGGAACAGATTTGCAAGGCGGTAACTTGGTCTACCATACCTTTTCTAAATTTTATCATTTTGATATCTATGCTTCTCCCGAAGGTGCTTTTGGCAGGAAAGTCCTTTAGGCCGCAGTGTCCGACAAATATGATCTGCCATCATTTTGTCCCACTCATCCTTAACATGGACTCTCACCTTGGGTATTGTATCCCACATGTTATGGATTCCTATGGACTCATCATCTTACGTAAGAAAATACTTGGTGATAAATGTGTCTTTTTTTGGGGGGGGGGGTATGATGAGTCCATAGGACCGTCTGGATTTTTGCTATACGTAAGCTGAGTAAGGAGAGGTGGGAGGGATTAAAAGCTCTTGTGAGGGTTCTTGACCCCCTTTATAAGCAAGTATAAATTCTGTATGTATGTATGTATATATATATATATATATATATATATATATATATATATATATATATATATATATACACACATATACACACACACATTAAAAGACTGTTGAAAAAAATAAAATATATATTTATGAAGAAATATATATATATATATGAAGAAAAATGGCTCATTCCGTTGCACAGGATGCACTACATGTAGTGCCATGATACCTGGATCCACCTTTGGCCATACACAGATGAATAAGAGGTATACCATTAGACATTTTATCACCTGTACCACCACATTTGTAGTATACCTACCATGCTGTAGCTGTGGGAGATTCTACGTGGGAAAGACCTCAGACGATGCCAGAGTGTGGTTTGTTAACCATAGATCTGCAAACAGGAGTGCAATTAAAAAGTGATCAACCAGTGGCAAGACACTTCCTGGAAGCTGGGCATAGTGTTAATGATCTACGATTTGTCCTGATTGACCATGTCCCCCCTCTGAAACGTGGTGGGGATAGGAATAAAATGTTGCTACAAGTGGAGGCGTGGTGGATCCATTGTTTGAACACTTTACAGCCCAATAGACTCAATACTATGATTGCCTGGCACTGTTTCCTATAGGTTTTTGGGCTATATGTAATGAATGATTCTATAACCTCGGGCTCCATCAATATCTGACTGAGAGTCCATGATCGATAGTGAATTGTTGCCATATATCTTATGCTAGAATTTCCAGTCAGTGGTATGTATGCCTAATATCCCTGCTTTTAGCCTCATCTATTTTGTCTTTTCTGTAAATGGTACTGCCTGGATTTTTCAACTAAGATTTAATGTGTGTATCTATATGTATAGTAACACTATGCAAATAAATAACAATATGGTTTAGACAGTACTAAAATGCTTTGGACCAATCACAAATTCTGTTCCATCAGGCAGCCCACAGTACTGTTTCTCTATAAGCATATATTCATACCGCTTACAACATTGGATCTCCCTTGAGTTATACGTAACTTTATACATTTTCATCACATATGCCAATGCTGTGCCTATGATTATAATAAGGATAATTTTTTTTGTAGTTTCATCAGCACTGACGTATTTGACATGGCTAGCATGCTTTGTTACTATAGTTATATCTACACTGTTGAAGGTATTAGATGCCCCTTGAGCTATACGCCATTACACATTTGCAATCCATACGACAATGTTGTGTCTATGTATTTAATAAGGGTAATGCCTTGTTGCAGCGTAATCAGCACTGATCTACCTTCATTGGTTAGCATGTATGCTCTGTTACCATAGTTCCAATGACGCTTTTGTTTGATTAGTTCTATAGGTACACGTGACCTTGACGTGTACCAGAGAGTGAGTTTTTGATGCTTCCAGGTACACGCCGCGGCAGTGTTTGAGCCAGTTCGCTGAATATTGTTAGAGACATCAGGGGTTATTACAAGTGAGTCTACGTTAGTAATATTTGGCTAATAAGCCAATACATCCCATGGTTGATACTATGGTTAGGATGTTGTTATATGTATATATGGTGTATAACACATTTATGTTCTGTGTGTAATTCATATCATATCTATGTGTTCACCATACACTGTATAATATTGTTTCACTGATTGTAAGCAATGCTCAGACAGTCTTATATGAAACACATTGTTTTTGTTTATTATGCGACAAGTGGTTACTATTGTTACCGTTTGGCGTTTTTTTGTCCTATATAGGGGGTTGGGTTTGTTTGTTACCTGCTATATATTTGTTGCACTTTGTATACACTGTGTCTGAGAAAGGAGATACTTTGTCCCCGAAATGTCACTATTCACAGTAAACTGTTTGTTGGAAAGACCAGAGAATGCAAGCAAGTTTGTTTCTTTCCTATGGCATAGAGAGTCCACAAAATATTCTAATTACTAGTGGGATATTCACTCCTGGCCAGCAGGAGACGACAAAGAGCACCCCATCAAAGCTGTTAAATATCACTTCCCTTACCCATAACCCCCAGTCATTCTCTTCGCCTTTATCACGGAAGGATGGCGAAAATGGTGGGCAGGATCTTATTGGTGCAATGGTTTATCTAATCTTATCCTAGAAGAGACTACTATAGAGGAGATCAAAGACAGGATCAAGGTTCTCAAGCTAGCCAATACCTTTATTTGTGATGCCAACATGCAAGTTCTTAGGTTGGGTGCTAAGATTTCTGGTTTTACTGTTTTATCTCGCAGAGCTCTCTGGTTAAAATCTTGGTCTGCAGATGTTACATCCAAATCCAAGCTTTTATCTCTGCCTTATAAAGGTAAAACCTTGTTTGGACCCGGTCTGGCGGAAATTATTTCTGACATTACAGGTGGAAAGGGTTCTTTCCTACCTCAGGATAAAAAGAATAGACCTAAGGGTCGACCGGAATTCTAATTTTCGTTCCTTTCGTAACTTTAAGGGACAGAAGTCTTCCTCTTCCAAGTTGAATCAATCCAAGTCTTCTTGGAGGTCCAGTTAGCTTTGGAATAGGGGTAAGCAAGCTAAGAAGCCTTCAGTTGATTCTAAATCAACATGAAGGGGCTGCCCCCGATTCTGTAGTGGATCAAGTGGGGGGCAGGCTTTCTTTTTTTTTTTAGCAGGCTTGGATACGCGATGTTCCAGATCCTTGGGCCGTAGATATAGTATCCTCGTTTACAGAATAGGATTCAAATCTTGTCCTCCCAGGGGCAAGTTCCACCTTCCAAGGTTATCTGCGAATCAGATAGAGAGAGGTCTTCTTAAACTGCGTAAAGGATCTATCATCCCTGGGAGTGATTGTTTCCGTTCCTCTAGATGAACAAGGTCTAGGATTCTATTTAAATCTATTTGTAGTTCCCAAGAAGGAGGGCACTTTTCATCGTATTCTGGACTTAAAGTGTCTCAATCAATTCCTCAGGGTTCCGTCCTTCAAGATGGAGACCATCCGTTCTATTCTTCCCTTGGTCCAAAAAGGTCAGTTTATGACGACCATAGATCTGAAGGACGTGTATCTTCATGCTCCTATTCACAGGGATCATTACCAGTATCTAAGATTTGCCTTCCTAGACAAACATTTACAGTTTGTTGCCCTTCCTTTTGGCCTTGCTACAGCACCCAGCATTTTTACAAAGGTTCTGAGGGCACTTCTGGCAATGGTGAGGTCCCAGGGTATTGCTGTGGCGTCTTATCTAGCCGACTTTCTAGTTCAAGTGCCATCTTTTCATCAAGCAAGATCTCATACCGAGATGTTGTTGTCTATTCTACTTTCCCACAGGTGGAAAGTGAATCTGGGAAAGAGTTCCCTTGTTCCAAATACAAGGGTTTATTTCTTGGGAACAATCATAGATTCCCTTTCCATAAAGATTTTTCTGACTGACGTCTGAAAATCCAAGCTTCATGTTTCCTGCCTGTCTCTCCAATCTGCTTTTCGTCCATCTGTTGCTCAATGCATGGAGGTGATTGGACTGATGGTTGCCTCCATGGACATTATTCCTTTTGCTCGGTTCCATCTGAGACCTCTGCAGCTATGCATGCTCAGTAAATGGAACGGGGACCACTCAGATCTCTCGCAGAAGATAAATTTGGATTCCCCAACAAGATTCTCACTCTCATGGTGGGTTTCACAGGACCATCTGTCTCGGGCTCATGCTTCCTGAGGCCTTCCTGGGTGATTGTGACCACGGACGCCAGCCTGTTAAGCTGGGAAGCAGTTTGGGGTTTCATAAAGACACAGGGTCTGTGGACTCCAGAGGAGTCATCTCTTCCAATAAACATCTTGGAGTTGAGAGCAATTTTCTATGCTTTAATAGCTTGGCCTCAACTAGCTTTGGTCCGATTTATCAGATTTCAGTTGGACAGCATCACCTCGGTAGCCTACATCAATCACCAGGGAGGAACTCGGAGTCTCATGATTGCCATCTCTCTGCCATCCACAAACCAGGGGTGGACAACTGGGAGGCGGATTTTCTAAGCAGGCAGACTTTTCATCCTGGAGAGTGGGCTCTCCACCCAGAGGTTTTCACAATGATAACTCTCAGGTAGGGGGTTCCCGAGTTGGATCGGATGGCGTCTCGTCAAAACGTCAAGCTTCCAAAGTACGGTTCAATATCAAGAGATCCTCAATCCGTTCTGGTAGATGCTCTAGTGGTTCCTTGCATACCTGGGTTTGTCAGTCAGTACTTTGAAAGGTCAGATTTCTGCTCTGTCTATTCTTCTGTATAAACTGCCAGATGTTCAGTCTTTTGTTCAGGCCTTGGTCAAAATCAGGCCTGTGTTTAAATCTGTTGCTCCTCCTTGGAGTCTTAACCTTGTTCTTAGAGTTTTGCAGCAGGCTCCGTTTGAGCATATGCATTCTGTTAGTATTAAATACCTATCTTGGAAGGCTTTGTTTCTTCTTGCTATTTCTTCTGCTTGCAGAGTTTCCGAACTTTTGGCTCTGCAGTGTGATTCTCCTTATTTTTCATGCTGATAAGGCGGTCCTTCGTACTAAACTAGGGTTTCTCCCTAAGGTAGTGTCAGATCGCAATATTAATCAGGAAATTGTTGTTTCTTCTTTCCAAGAGGAACGTCTTTTGCATAACTTGGATGTTGTGCGTGCTCTTAAGCAACTGAAGATTTTCGGCAGACATCTGCCCTGTTTGTTGTTTTCTCTGGTATGCGTAGGGGTCAGAAGGCCACTTCTACCTCTTTCTCTCTAGTTGAGAAGTGTTATCCGGTCAGCTTATGAGACAGCTGGACAGCAGATTCCTGAGAGAATTACGGATCATTCCACTAGAGCTGTTTCATCTTCATTGGCTTTCAAAAATGAAGCTTCTGTGGAGCAAATCTGTAAGGCGGCCACTTGGTCCTCTTTACATACTTTCTCTTGTAAGATGTATTGAGTCCACAGATTCATCCATACTTGTGGGATATTCTCCTTCCTAACAGGAAGTGGCAAAGAGAGCACCCACAGCAGAGCTGTCTGTATAGCTCCTCCCTTAGCTCCACCCCCCCCCCCCCAAGTCATTCTCTTTGCCTGCTTAACTGCTAGGAAGGGTAAAGTGAGTGTGGTGACAAAAATGTTAGTTTTTATTTTCTCAAGCAAAAGTTTATTATTTTAAATGGTACCGGTGTGTACTATTCACTCTCTGGCAGAAAAGGGATGAAGATTTCTGCAAGGAGGATGATGATCTTAGCACTTTGTAACTAAGATCCACGGCTGTTCTCACAAGGGCTGAAGAGTACAGGAAAACTTCAGTTGGGGGAACGGTTTGCATGCTAAGCTGCATTGAGGTATGTTAAGTCTATTTTCTTCTAGACAGACTGTGATAATTCTAGGAAAGGCTGGCAATATCCCCATGAGGGAAGGGTAAGCTGTATTCAGACACTTAGTAGGAATCCCAGCTTGCATAAAGGGCTCATTGGTTACTGGTGACACTGTTAGGAAAAAACGTTTTTTTATTGCAAACATAACGTTTTTTGAGGGACTTTAAGGGGTCATTGTGGCTTATTTAAGGGTTATTAACCCACATGGCTAGTTTTAGAAACACTCTGGTGTGTTTCTTTTAGGCCCCATAACATCGAGTGAGGTGGGAGGGGCCTATTTTCGCGCCTTAGTTGCGCAGTTTCTTTTACTCAGAGACATCCAGCTGCTTCTCCAGAGGGTCCTGCTGTGTTTGAGGGCTTAAAAGAAGTTTTTTCCCCCACAAATCTTTCCTAAAGGGCAGGTAGGCGCCACAGCAGAGCTGTGGCAAGGTGCTGAACGTTTTTTTACCGGTTTTTGAAGTTTTGTCAATCCGGTTTTTACATTAAGGGGTTAATCGTTTATTTGTCTAGCTGTGCAATCTTACTAAGGCTTTATGATGCTACTGTAAACATTTCGTAAAGTTTACTGCTTTTTTACACTGTTTTGCAGAGTTTGTGCATCTTTTTTTCTCTTAAAGGCACAGTACCGTTTCTTTCTAAGTATTATTTGCTTTGATTAAAGTGTTTGTTTCATTACTAGCCTGTTTAACATGTCTGACATCAAGGAAAATCCTTGTTCAATGTATTTAGAAGCCATTGTGGAACCCCCTCTTAGAATGTGTCCCACTTGCACTGATATGTCTATAAATTATAAAGAGCATATTTTAGCACTTAAAGGGACAGTCTACACCAGAATTTTATTGTTTTAAAAGATAGATAATCCTTTTATTACCCATTTCCCAGTTTTGCATAACCAACACAGTTATAATAATATACTTTTAACCTCTGTGATTATCTTGTATTTAAGCCTCTGCAAACTGCCCCTTTTTTCAGTTCTTTTGACAGACTTTCAGTCTAGCCAATCACAGCCTGCTCCCAGATAACTTCTCGTGCACGAGCACAGTGTTATCTATATGAAATACGTGAACTAACACCCTCTAGTGGGGAAAAACTGTTCAAATGCAACCTGAAAGAGGTGGTCTTCAAGGTCTAAGAAATTAGCATATGAACCTCCTAGGTTAAGCTTTCAACTAAGAATACCAAGAGAACAAAGCAAAATTGGTGATAAAAGTAAATTGGAAAATTGTTTAAAATTACATGCTCTATCTGAATCATGAAAGTTTATTTTGGCCTAGACTGTCCCTTTAAAAATATAGCAATAGATGATTCTCAGACAGAAGGAAATGAGGGTTTGCTATCTAGCTCTCCCCAAGTGTCACAACCAGTAACGCCCGCACAAGTGACGCCAAGTACCTCTAAATTCGAATTCATTTACTTTACAAGACATGGCCACAGTTATGAATACAACCCTCACAGAGGTTTTATCTAAACTGCCTGGTTTACAAGGAAAGCTCTGGGTTAAGCCGTCTGACGCTTTAGTAGCCTTATCCGATATACCCTCACAATGTTCTGAAGTAGGGGTAAGGGATTTGTTATCTGAGGGAGAAATTTCTGATTCAGGAAAGACGCTCCCTCAGACAGATTCTGATATGACGGCCTTTAAATTTAAGCTTGAACACCTCCGCTTATTGCTCAGGGAGGTATTAGCGATTCTAGATGATTGTGACCCTATAGTGGTTCCAGAGAAATTGTGTAAAATGGACAAATTGTGATTGTGAATATTGTTACTAAGGAGTGGGATAGACCAGGTATTCCGTTCACTCCCCCTCCTGTTTTTAAGAAAATGTTTCCCATATCTGAAACCATGCGGGACTCGTGGCAGACGGTTCCTAAGGTGGAGGGAGCTATTTCTACTCTTGCTAAGCGTACAACTATACCTATCGAAGACAGTTGTGCTTTCAAAGATCCTATGGATAAAAAATTTGAGGGTCTCCTGAAGAAAATTTTTGTTCATCAAGGTTTTCTTCTCCAACCTATTGCGTGCATTGTTCCTGTAACTACTGCAGCTGCTTTCTGGTTCGAGGCTCTAGAAGAGGCTCTTCAGATGGAGACTCCATTAGAGGATATTATGGATAGAATTAAGGCCCTTAAGTTGGCTAATTCTTTCATTAACAATGCCGCTTTCCAACTGGCTAAATTAGCGGAAAAGAATTCAGGTTTTGCCATTTTAGCACGCAGGGCGTTATGGCTTAAGTCCTGGTCTGCTGATGTATCATCAAAATCTAAACTTTTGAACATCCCTTTCAAAGGAAAGACCCTATTCGGGCCTGAACTGAAAGAGATTATTTCAGACATCACTGGAGGGAAAGGCCATGCCCTCTCTCAGGATAAAACAAATAAAATAAGGACCAAACAAAATAATTTTCGTTCCTTTCGGAACTTCAAGGGTGGTCCGCTTCAGCTTCCCCTGCTGCAAAGCAAGAGGGGAATTTTGCCCAATCCAAGTCAGTCTGGAGACCTAACCAGGCTTGGAACAAGGGTAAACAGGCCAAGAATCCTGCAGCTGCCTCTAAGACAGCATGAAGGGTTAGCCCCCGATCCGGGACCGGATCTACTAGGGGGCAGACTCTCTCTCTTCGCTCAGGCTTGGGCAAGAGATGTTCACGATTCCTGGGCTTTAGAAATTGTGTCCCAGGGATATCTTCTGGACTTCAAAGACTCCCCCCCAAGTGGGAGATTTCACATTTCTCAATTGTCTGCAAACCAGACAAAGAGAGAGGCGTTCTTACGCTGTGTAGAAGACCTACATACCATGGGAGTGATCCGCCCAGTTCCAAAAGCGGAACAAGGGTTAGGGTTTTACTCAAACCTGTTTGTGGTTCCCAAAAAGAGGGAACTTTCAGACCAATCTTGGATCTCAAAATTCTAAACAAATTCCTCAGAGTACCATCATTCAAGATGGAAACTATTCGGACTATTCTACCGTTGATCCAGGAGGGTCAATATATGACTACCGTGGACTTAAAGGATGCGTATCTACACATCCCTATTCACAGAGATCATCATCAATTACTCAGATTCGCCTTTCTGGACAGGCATTACCAGTTCGTGGCCCTTCCCTTCGGGTTTGCCACGGCTCCCAGAATTTTCACAAAGGTGCTAGGGTCCCTTTTGGCGGTTCTAAGACCGCGGGGCATAGCAGTGGCACCTTATCTAGACGACATCTTAATTCAGGCGTCGACTTTCCAGATAGCCAAGTCTCACACGGACATCGTGTTGGCTTTTCTGAGATCTCATGGCTGGAAGGTGAGCATAAAAAAGAGTTCTCTCTTCCCTCTCACAAGAGTTTCCTTCCTAGGGACTCTGATAGACTCAGTAGAAATGAAAATATTTCTGACGGAGGTCAGAAAATCAAAACTCTTAACCACTTGCCGAGCTCTTCATTACATTCCTCGGCCATCAGTGGCTCAGTGTATGGAGGTAATCGGACTCATGGTAGCGGCAATGGACATAGTTCCTTTTTCCCGCCTACACCTCAGACCACTGCAACTATGCATGCTCAAACAGTGGATTGGGGATTATGCAGATTTATCTCCTCAACTGCATCTGGACCAGGAGACCAGAGATTCTCTTCTCTGGTGGTTGTCTCAGGACCACCTGTCTCAGGGAATGTGTTTCCGCAGGCCAGAGTGGCTCATAGTAACGACAGATGCCAGCCTGCTAGGCTGGGGTGCAGTCTGGAACTCCCTGAAAGCACAGGGCTTATGGTCTCGGGAGGAAACTCTCCTCCCGATAAACATTCTAGAACTGAGAGCGATATTCAATGCGCTTCAGGCATGGTCTCAGCTAGCTGCGGCCAAATTCATCAGATTTCAGTCGGACAACATCACGACTGTAGCTTATATCAATCATCAAGGAGGAACACGGAGTTCTCTAGCGATGATGGAGGTAACCAAAATAATCCGATGGGGAGACTAAATACATACAGAGAGAAGTGCACTCACAGGAACGAACAACTGGCTCAATAACATTGTTAGCCTGTTCTATGGCAATTTACCACCTGGGTGCAGCTTTTTAGCCCAGTAATGCTTTTCACAGAGTAGATCTTTCCTGTAGTATATCAGTCTGATCCCGCCTATTACGGTCAGTCCAGTGCCGAAATACCAGGCAATTCCTCTCTGAACAAGGAACACAGCAACCCCAGACGATCGTTTCAGCCTTCATTGGGCCTCGTCAGTGAGGTGTAGCTATATTCCTCTAAGCACACTGAGCAAGGAGTCCACGTCTGGTTGCCCCTTTCTCTTGTTAAGTGTGTTCAGTCCACGGGTCATCCATTACTTATGGGATATATTCTCCTTCCCAACAGGAAGTTGCAAGAGGATCACCCAAGCAGATCTGCTATATAGCTCCTCCCCTCACATGTCATATCCAGTCATTCTCTTGCAACCCTCAACAAAGAAGGAGGTCGCGAGAGGAGCTGGAGTTTTTACTTATCTATTCTTCAATCAAAAGTTTGTTATTTTAAATGGCACTGGAGTGTGCTGTTTTTCTATCTCAGGCAGTATTTGGAAGAAGAAACTGCCTGCGTTTTTTTTCTATGATCTTAGCAGGCGTAACTAAGATCCACTGGCTGTTCTCGACATTCTGAGGAGTGGGGTAACTTCAGAAACTGGGAATAGCATGCGGGGTCCTCCGCAAATGAGGTATGTGCAGTACTTTATTTTCTGGGAATGGAATTGACTAAGAAAATACTGCTGTTACCGTATGATGTAAGTACAGCCTTAAATGCAGTAGTGGCAACTGGTATCAGGCTGATAAATGTATGCGCAGTCGAGTTATTTTCTAGGGACTAGAATTTGACTGAGAAAATACTGTTAAAACTGAAATAATACTTAAGCCTTATCTGCAGTGGTAGCGACTGGTAGCAGGCTTAGTGATAACTTTGCATGACATTGGAAAATGTTGTTTTTTAATAAAACGTTTACTGGCATGTTATTCGTTTTTGTGAGGTACTTTGGTGATAAATCTCTTTGGGCATGATTTTTTTCCACATGGCTAACATATTTTTCTGCATGGAAACCGTTATATCAGGGCTCCCACTGTTGTGATAGGAGTGGGAGGGACCTTGTTTTAGCGCCTTGTTGCGCAGTTAAAATTCTAGCACAGTCTTCCTGCTTCTTCCTCCTTGATCCAGGACGTCTCTAGAGAGCTCAGGGGTCTGCAAAATTCATTTGTGAGGGAGGTAATCAGTCACAGCAGATCTGTGACAGTGTGCTTGACTGTGATTAAAAGCGTTAAATCTTAATTGATATCCGTTTTATCCGTTTTGGGTATTGAGGGGTTAATCATCCTTTTGCTAATGGGTGCAATCCTCTGCTAATAATACACTTCTTGTTAAGAATTGTTTAATTATATCTGTATTTTTGAAGCGCTGCAGCGTTTTTTATATTGCTTGTAAACTTATTGAAAGTGATTTCCAAGCTTGCTAGTTTCATTGCTAAGTCTGTTTAAACATGTCTGATTCAGAGGAAACTGTTTGTTCATCATGTTCAAAAGCCAATGTGGAGCCCAATAGAACAATGTGTACCAATTGTATTGATATTGCTTTGAATAAAAGTCAATCTGTACCGATAAAGAAACTATCACCAGACAACGAGGGGGAAGTTATGCCGCCTAACTCTCCTCACGTGTCAGTACCTGCGTCTCCCGCTCGGGAGATGCGTAGGATTGAGACGCCAAGTACATCTAGGCCCTTACAAATCACTTTACATGATATGGCTAATGTTATGAAAGAAGTATTATATAATATGCCCGAATTAAGGGGCAAACGCGATAGCTCTGGGTTAAGGACAGAGCGCGCTGATGACACGAGAGCCATGTCTGATACTGCGTCACAATTTGCAGAACATGAGGACGGTGAGCTTCATTCTGTCGGTGACGGTTCTGATCCGGGGAGACCGGATTCAGAAATTTCAAATTTTAAATTTAAGCTTGAGAACCTCCGTGTGTTACTAGGGGAGGTATTAGCGGCTCTGAATGATTGCGACACGGTGGCAATTCCAGAGAAATTGTGTAGGTTGGAAAGATACTATGCGGTACCGGTGTGTACTGACGTCTTTCCTATACCAAAAAGACTTACAGAAATTATTAGTAAGGAGTGGGATAGACCCGGTGTGCCTTTTTCCCCTCCCCCGATATTTAGAAAAATGTTCCCTATAGACGCCACCACACGAGACTTATGGCAGACGGTCCCTAAGGTGGAGGGAGCAGTTTCTACGTTAGCCAAGCGTACCACTATCCGGGTGGAGGATAGCTGTGCTTTCTCAGATACAATGGATAAAAAATTAGAGGGTTATCTTAAGAAAATGTTTGTTCAACAGGGTTTTATATTGCAGCCTCTTGCATGCATTGCGCCTGTCACGGCTGCAGCGGCATTCTGGTTTGAGTCTCTGGAAGAGGCGATTCGCACAGAGCCATTGGTTGAGGCTTTGAGCAAAGTTAGAACCCTTAAGCAAGCTAATGCGTTTGTTTCAGATGCCGTAGTACATCTAACCAAACTTACGGCTAAAAATTCCGGATTCGCCATACAGGCGCGCAGAGCGCTCTGGCTTAAATCCTGGTCAGCGGATGTAACTTCCAAGTCTAAGCTACTTAACATTCCTTTCAAAGGGCAGACCTTATTCGGGCCCGGCTTGAAGGACATTATTGCTGACATTACGGGAGGTAAGGGCCACGCCCTTCCTCAGGACAGGGCCGAATCAAAGGCCAAACAGTCTAATTTTCGTGCCTTTCGTAACTTCAAGGCAGGAGCAGCATCGACTTCCTCCGCTCCAAAACAGGAAGGAACTACTGCTCGTTACAGACAGGGTTGGAAAGGCAACCAGTCATGGAACAAGGGCAAGCAGGCCAGAAAGCCTACTCCCGCCCCTAAGACAGCATGAAGACAGGGCCCCCTATCCGGAGACGGATTTAGTGGGGGGCAGACTTTCTCTCTTTGCCCAGGCTTGGGCAAGAGATGTGCAGGATCCCTGGACGTTAAAGATTATATCTCAGGGATACCTTCTGGATTTCAAAACCTCTCCTCCACAAGGGAGGTTCCATCTTTCGAGGTTATCAACAAACCTAGTAAAGAGAGAGGCATTTCTACAATGTGTACAAGACCTCTTAATCATGGGAGTGATCCACTCAGTTCCGTGATCGGAACAGGGACAAGGATTTTACTCAAATCTATTTGTGGTTCCCAAAAAAGAGGGAACCTTCAGACCAATCTTGGACTTAAAGATCTTAAACAAATTCCTAAGGGTACCATCGTTCAAGATGGAAACCATTCGAACCATCCTACCCATGATCCAAGAGGGTCAATATATGACCACAGTGGACTTAAAGGATGCTTACCTTCATATACCGATTCACAAAGATCATTATCGGTACCTAAGGTTTGCCTTTCTAGACAGGCATTACCAGTTTGTGGCTCTTCCCTTCGGGTTAGCCACGGCCCCGAGAATTTTTACGAAGGTTCTGGGCTCACTTCTGGCGGTACTAAGACCACGAGGCATAGCGGTGGCTCCGTACCTAGACAACATTCTGATACAAGCGTCAAGTTTTCAGAATGCAAAGTCTCATACAGAGATAGTTCTAGCATTTCTGAGGTCGCATGGGTGGAAAGTGAACGTGGAAAAGAGTTCTCTGTTACCACTCACAAGGGTTCCTTTTCTAGGGACTCTTATAGATTCTGTAGAGATGAAGATTTACCTGACAGAGTCCAGGTTATCAAAGATTCTCAATGCTTGCCGTGTCCTTCATTCCGTTCCAAGCCCATCAGTAGCTCAGTGCATGGAGGTAATCGGCTTAATGGACTCGGCAATGGACATAGTGCCATTTGCACGCCTGCATCTCAGACCGCTGCAACTATGCATGCTAAGTCAATGGAACGGGGATTACTCAGATCTGTCCCCTTTGCTAAATCTGGACCAGGAGACCAGAGATTCTCTTCTCTGGTGGTTGTCACCGGTTCATCTGTCCAAAGGAATGACCTTTCGCAGACCAGATTGGACGATTGTAACAACGGATGCCAGCCTTCTAGGCTGGGGAGCAGTCTGGAATTACCTGAAGGCTCAGGGATCGTGGACTCAGGAGGAGAAACTCCTTCCAATAAAAATTCTAGAATTAGGAGCAATATTCAATGCTCTTCTAGCTTGGCCTCAGTTAGCAAAACTGAGGTTCATCAGATTTCAGTCGGACAATATCACGACTGTGGCTTACATCAATCATCAAGGGGGAACCAGGAGTTCCCTAGCGATGTTGGAAGTCTCGAAGATAATTCGCTGGGCAGAGTCTCACTCTTGCCACCTGTCAGCGATTTACATCCCAGGCGTAGAGAACTGGGAGGCGGATTTCCTAAGTCGCCAGACTTTTCATCCGGGAGAGTGGGAACTTCACCCGGAGGTATTTGCTCAACTGATTCGTTGTTGGGGCAAACCGGATCTGGATCTCATGGCATCTCGCCAGAACGCGAAGCTTCCTTGTTACGGATCCAGGTCCAGGGACCCGGGAGCGGTGCTGGTAGATGCATTAGCAGCCCCTTGGGTTTTCAACATAGCTTATGTGTTTCCACCATTTCCGTTGCTACCTCGACTGATTGCCAGGATCAAACAGGAGAGGGCATCGGTAATTCTGATAGCGCCTGCGTGGCCACGCAGGACCTGGTATGCAGACCTAGTGGACATGTCGTTCTGTCCACCATGGTCTCTTCCTCTGAGGCAGGACCTTCTAATTCAGGGTCCTTTCAACCATCCAAACCTAATTTCTCTGAGGCTGACTGCCTGGAAATTGAACGCTTGATTCTATCAAAGCGTGGGTTTTCGGATTCGGTTATTGATACATTAATGCAGGCTCGGAAACCTGTGACCAGAAAAATTTACCATAAGATATGGCGTAAATATTTATATTGGTGCGAATCCAAGAGTTACTCATGGAGTAAGGTTAGGATTCCTAGGATATTGGCTTTTCTACAAGAGGGTTTAGAAAAGGGTTTATCCGCTAGTTCGCTAAAGGGACAGATTTCAGCTCTGTCTATTCTTTTACACAAACGTCTGGCAGAGAATCCAGACGTCCAGGCCTTTTGTCAGGCTTTGGCTAGAATTAAGCCTGTGTTTAAAGCTGTTGCTCCTCCGTGGAGCTTAAACTTGGTTCTTAAAGTTCTTCAGGGTGTTCCGTTTGAACCCCTTCATTCCATTGATATTAAGCTTTTATCTTGGAAAGTTTTGTTTTTGATGGCTATTTCCTCGGCTCGAAGAGTCTCTGAGTTATCTGCCTTACATTGTGATTCTCCTTATCTGATCTTTCATTCAGACAAGGTAGTACTGCGAACTAAACCTGGGTTTTTGCCTAAGGTTGTTTCTAACAGGAATATCAATCAAGAGATTGTTGTTCCATCATTATGTCCTAATCCTTCTTCAAAGAAGGAACGTCTTTTGCATAATCTAGACGTGGTCCGTGCTCTGAAGTTCTACTTACAGGCAACTAAAGATTTTAGACAAACTTCTTCTCTGTTTGTCGTTTACTCTGGACAGAGGAGAGGTCAAAAGGCTTCGGCTACCTCTCTCTCTTTTTGGCTTCGTAGCATAATACGTTTAGCCTATGAGACTGCTGGACAGCAGCCTCCTGAAATAATTACAGCTCATTCCACTAGAGCTGTGGCTTCCACCTGGGCCTTTAAGAATGAGGCCTCTGTTGAACAGATTTGCAAGGCTGCAACTTGGTCTTCACTTCATACTTTTTCCAAATTTTACAAATTTGACACTTTCGCTTCTTCGGAGGCTGGTTTTGGGAGAAAGGTTCTACAGGCAGTGGTTCCTTCTGTTTAATGTTCCTGCCTTGTCCCTCCCATCATCCGTGTACTTAGCTTTGGTATGGGTATCCCATAAGTAATGGATGACCCGTGGACTGAACACACTTAACAAGAGAAAACATAATTTATGCTTACCTGATAAATTTATTTCTTTTGTAGTGTGTTCAGTCCACGGCCCGCCCTGTCTTTTTAAGGCAGGTTCTAAATTTTAAAATTATAACTCCAGTCACCACTGCACCTTATAGTTTCTCCTTTCTCGTCTTGTTTCGGTCGAATGACTGGATATGGCATGTGAGGGGAGGAGCTATATAGCAGATCTGCTTGGGTGATCCTCTTGCAACTTCCTGTTGGGAAGGAGAATATATCCCATAAGTAATGGATGACCCGTGGACTGAACACACTACAAGAGAAATAAATTTATCAGGTAAGCATAAATTATGTTTCTCCAACATAGGTGTGTCCGGTCCACGGCGTCATCCTTACTTGTGGGATATTCTCTTCCCCAACAGGAAATGGCAAAGAGCCCAGCAAAGCTGGTCACATGATCCCTCCTAGGCTCCGCCTACCCCAGTCATTCTCTTTGCCGTTGTACAGGCAACATCTCCACGGAGATGGCTTAGAGTTTTTTAGTGTTTAACTGTAGTTTTTATTATTCAATCAAGAGTTTGTTATTTTGAAATAGTGCTGGTATGTACTATTTACTCAGAAACAGAAAAGAGATGAAGATTTCTGTTTGTATGAGGAAAATGATTTTAGCAACCGTCACTAAAATCCATGGCTGTTCCACACAGGACTGTTGAGAGCAATTAACTTCAGTTGGGGGAACAGTGAGCAGTCTCTTGCTGCTTGAGGTATGACACATTCTAACAAGACGATGTACTGCTGGAAGCTGTCATTTTCCCTATGGGATCCGGTAAGCCATGTTTATTAAGATCGTAAATAAGGGCTTCACAAGGGCTTATTAAGACTGTAGACTTTTTCTGGGCTAAATCGATTCATTATTAACACATATTTAGCCTTGAGGAATAATTTATTCTGGGTATTTTGATATAATAATATCGGCAGGCACTGTTTTAGACACCTTATTCTTTAGGGGCTTTCCCAAATCATAGGCAGAGCCTCATTTTCGCGCCGGTGTTGCGCACTTGTTTTTGAGAGGCATGACATGCAGTCGCATGTGAGAGGAGCTCTGATACTTAGAAAAGACTTTCTGAAGGCGTCATTTGGTATCGTATTCCCCTTTGGGCTTGGTTGGGTCTCAGCAAAGCAGATACCAGGGACTGTAAAGGGGTTAAAGTTAAAAACGGCTCCGGTTCCGTTATTTTAAGGGTTAAAGCTTCCAAATTTGGTGTGCAATACTTTTAAGGCTTTAAGACACTGTGGTGAAAATTTGGTGAATTTTGAACAATTCCTTCATGTTTTTTCGCAATTGCAGTAATAAAGTGTGTTCAGTTTAAAATTTAAAGTGACAGTAACGGTTTTATTTTAAAACGTTTTTTGTACTTTGTTATCAAGTTTATGCCTGTTTAACATGTCTGAACTACCAGATAGACTGTGTTCTGAATGTGGGGAAGCCAGAATTCCTATTCATTTAAATAAATGTGATTTATGTGACAATGACAATGATGCCCAAGATGATTCCTCAAGTGAGGGGAGTAAGCATGGTACTGCATCATTCCCTCCTTCGTCTACACGAGTCTTGCCCACTCAGGAGGCCCCTAGTACATCTAGCGCGCCAATACTCCTTACTATGCAACAATTAACGGCTGTAATGGATAATTCTGTCAAAAACATTTTAGCCAAAATGAACACTTATCAGCGTAAGCGCGACTGCTCTGTTTTAGATACTGAAGAGCATGACGACGCTGATAATAATGGTTCTGAAGGGCCCCTAACCCAGTCTGATGGGGCCAGGGAGGTTTTGTCTGAGGGAGAAATTACTGATTCAGGGAACATTTCTCAACAAGCTGAACCTGATGTGATTACGTTTAAATTTAAGTTGGAACATCTCCGCATTCTGCTTAAGGAGGTATTATCCACTCTGGATGATTGTGACAAGTTGGTCATCCCAGAGAAACTATGTAAAATGGACAAGTTCCTAGAGGTCCCGGGGCTCCCAGAAGCTTTTCCTATACCCAAGCGGGTGGCGGACATTGTTCATAAAGAATGGGAAAGGCCCGGTATTCCTTTCGTCCCTCCCCCCATATTTAAAAAATTGTTTCCTATGGTCGACCCCAGAAAGGACTTATGGCAGACAGTCCCCAAGGTCGAGGGAGCGGTTTCCACTTTAAACAAACGCACCACTATACCCATAGAGGATAGTTGTGCTTTCAAAGATCCTATGGATAAAAAATTAGAAGGTTTACTTAAAAAGATGTTTGTTCAGCAGGGTTACCTTCTACAACCAATTTCATGCATTGTCCCTGTAGCTACAGCCGCATGTTTCTGGTTCGATGAGCTGATAAAGGCGGTCGATAGTGATTCTCCTCCTTATGAGGAGATTATGGACAGAATCAATGCTCTCAAATTGGCTAATTCTTTCACCCTAGACACCACTTTGCAATTGGCTAGGTTAGCGGCTAAGAATTCTGGGTTTGCTATTGTGGCGCGCAGAGCGCTTTGGTTGAAATCTTGGTCAGCTGATGCGTCTTCCAAGAACAAGCTACTTAACATTCCTTTCAAGGGGAAAACGCTGTTTGGCCCTGACTTGAAAGAGATTATCTCTGATATCACTGGGGGTAAGGGCCACGCCCTTCCTCAGGATCGGCCTTTCAAGGCAAAAAATAAACCTAATTTTCGTCCCTTTCGTAGAAATGGACCAGCCCAAAGTGCTACGTCCTCTAAGCAAGAGGGTAATACTTCTCAAGCCAAGCCAGCTTGGAGACCAATGCAAGGCTGGAACAAGGGAAAGCAGGCCAAGAAACCTGCCACTGCTACCAAGACAGCATGAAATGTTGGCCCCCGATCCGGGACCGGATCTGGTGGGGGGCAGACTCTCTCTCTTCGCTCAGGCTTGGGCAAGAGATGTTCTGGATCCTTGGGCGCTAGAAATAGTCTCCCAAGGTTATCTTCTGGAATTCAAGGGGCTTCCCCCAAGGGGGAGGTTCCACAGGTCTCAGTTGTCTTCAGACCACATAAAAAGACAGGCATTCTTACATTGTGTAGAAGACCTGTTAAAAATGGGAGTGATTCATCCTGTTCCATTAAGAGAACAAGGGATGGGGTTCTACTCCAATCTGTTCATAGTTCCCAAAAAAGAGGGAACGTTCAGACCAATCTTAGATCTCAAGATCTTAAACAAGTTTCTCAAGGTTCCATCGTTCAAGATGGAAACCATTCGAACTATTCTTCCTTCCATCCAGGAAGGTCAATTCATGACCACAGTGGATTTAAAGGATGCGTATCTACATATTCCTATCCACAAGGAACATCATCGGTTCCTAAGGTTCGCATTCCTGGACAAGCATTACCAGTTCGTGGCGCTTCCTTTCGGATTAGCCACTGCTCCAAGGATTTTCACAAAGGTACTAGGGTCCCTTCTAGCTGTGCTAAGACCAAGGGGCATTGCTGTAGTACCTTACTTGGACGACATTCTGATTCAAGCGTCGTCCCTTCCTCAAGCAAAGGCTCACACGGACATTGTCCTGGCCTTTCTCAGATCTCACGGATGGAAAGTGAACGTGGAAAAGAGTTCTCTATCTCCGTCAACAAGGGTTCCCTTCTTGGGAACAATAATAGACTCCTTAGAAATGAGGATTTTTCTGACAGAGGCCAAAAAAACGAAACTTCTAGACTCTTGTCGGATACTTCATTCCGTTCCTCTTCCTTCCATAGCGCAGTGCATGGAAGTGATCGGTTTGATGGTAGCGGCAATGGACATAGTTCCTTTTGCACGCATTCATCTAAGACCATTACAACTGTGCATGCTCAGTCAGTGGAATGGGGACTATACAGACTTGTCTCCGAAGATACAAGTAAATCAGAGGACCAGAGACTCACTCCGTTGGTGGCTGTCCCTGGACAACCTGTCACAAGGGATGACATTCCGCAGACCGGAGTGGGTCATCGTCACGACCGACGCCAGTCTGATGGGCTGGGGCGCGGTCTGGGGATCCCTGAAAGCTCAGGGTCTTTGGTCTCGGGAAGAATCTCTTCTACCGATAAATATTCTGGAACTGAGAGCGATATTCAATGCTCTCAAGGCTTGGCCTCAGCTAGCGAGGGCCAAGTTCATACGGTTTCAATCAGACAACATGACAACTGTTGCGTACATCAACCATCAGGGGGGAACAAGGAGTTCCCTAGCGATGGAAGAAGTGACCAAAATCATTCTATGGGCGGAGTCTCACTCCTGCCACCTGTCTGCTATCCACATCCCAGGAGTGGAAAATTGGGAAGCGGATTTTCTGAGTCGTCAGACATTGCATCCGGGGGAGTGGGAACTCCATCCGGAAATCTTTGCCCAAGTCACTCAGCTGTGGGGCATTCCAGACATGGATCTGATGGCCTCTCGTCAGAACTTCAAAGTTCCTTGCTACGGGTCCAGATCCAGGGATCCCAAGGCGGCTCTAGTGGATGCACTAGTAGCACCTTGGACCTTCAAACTAGCTTATGTGTTCCCGCCGTTTCCTCTCATCCCCAGGCTGGTAGCCAGGATCAATCAGGAGAGGGCGTCGGTGATCTTGATAGCTCCTGCGTGGCCACGCAGGACTTGGTATGCAGATCTGGTGAATATGTCATCGGCTCCACCTTGGAAGCTACCTTTGAGACGAGACCTTCTTGTTCAGGGTCCGTTCGAACATCCGAATCTGGTTTCACTCCAGCTGACTGCTTGGAGATTGAACGCTTGATCTTATCGAAGCGAGGGTTCTCAGATTCTGTTATCGATACTCTTGTTCAGGCCAGAAAGCCTGTAACTAGAAAGATTTACCACAAAATTTGGAAAAAATATATCTGTTGGTGTGAATCTAAAGGATTCCCTTGGGACAAGGTTAAGATTCCTAAGATTCTATCCTTCCTTCAAGAAGGATTGGAAAAAGGATTATCTGCTAGTTCCCTGAAGGGACAGATTTCTGCCTTGTCTGTGTTACTTCACAAAAAGCTGGCAGCTGTGCCAGATGTTCAAGCCTTTGTTCAGGCTCTGGTTAGAATTAAGCCTGTTTACAAACCTTTGACTCCTCCTTGGAGTCTCAACTTAGTTCTTTCAGTTCTTCAGGGGGTTCCGTTTGAACCCTTACATTCCGTTGATATTAAGTTATTATCTTGGAAAGTTTTGTTTTTAGTTGCAATTTCTTCTGCTAGAAGAGTTTCAGAATTATCTGCTCTGCAGTGTTCTCCTCCTTATCTGGTGTTCCATGCAGATAAGGTGGTTTTACGTACTAAACCTGGTTTTCTTCCAAAAGTTGTTTCTAACAAAAACATTAACCAGGAGATTATCGTACCTTCTCTGTGTCCGAAACCAGTTTCAAAGAAGGAACGTTTGTTGCACAATTTGGATGTTGTTCGCGCTCTAAAATTCTATTTAGATGCTACAAAGGATTTTAGACAAACATCTTCCTTGTTTGTTGTTTATTCCGGTAAAAGGAGAGGTCAAAAAGCAACTTCTACCTCTCTCTCTTTTTGGATTAAAAGCATCATCAGATTGGCTTACGAGACTGCCGGACGGCAGCCTCCCGAAAGAATCACGGCTCATTCCACTAGGGCTGTGGCTTCCACATGGGCCTTCAAGAACGAGGCTTCTGTGGATCAGATATGTAGGGCAGCGACTTGGTCTTCACTGCACACTTTTACCAAATTTTACAAGTTTGATACTTTTGCTTCTTCTGAGGCTATTTTTGGGAGAAAGGTTTTGCAAGCCGTGGTGCCTTCCATTTAGGTGACCTGATTTGCTCCCTCCCTTCATCCGTGTCCTAAAGCTTTGGTATTGGTTCCCACAAGTAAGGATGACGCCGTGGACCGGACACACCTATGTTGGAGAAAACAGAATTTATGTTTACCTGATAAATTACTTTCTCCAACGGTGTGTCCGGTCCACGGCCCGCCCTGGTTTTTTTAATCAGGTCTGATAATTTATTTTCTTTAACTACAGTCACCACGGTACCATATGGTTTCTCCTATGCAAATATTCCTCCTTAACGTCGGTCGAATGACTGGGGTAGGCGGAGCCTAGGAGGGATCATGTGACCAGCTTTGCTGGGCTCTTTGCCATTTCCTGTTGGGGAAGAGAATATCCCACAAGTAAGGATGACGCCGTGGACCGGACACACCGTTGGAGAAAGTAATTTATCAGGTAAACATAAATTCTGTTTTTTTTCCCATAGGGAGACTAAATACATACAGAGAGAAGTGCACTCACAGGAACGAACAACTGGCTCAATAACATTGTTAGCCTGTTCTATGGCAATTTACCACCTGGGTGCAGCTTTTTAGCCCAGTAATGCTTTTCACAGAGTAGAACTTTCCTGTAGTATATCAGTCTGATCCCGCCTATTACGGTCAGTCCAGCGCAGAAATACCAGGCAATTCCTCTCTGAACAAGGAACACAGCAACCCCAGACGATCGTTTCAGCCTTCATTGGGCCTCGTCAGTGAGGTGTAGCTATATTCCTCTAAGCACACTGAGCAAGGAGTCCACATCTGGTTGCCCCTTTTTCCCATAGGGAGACTAAATACATACAGAGAGAAGTGCACTCACAGGAACGAACAACTGGCTCAATAACATTGTTAGCCTGTTCTATGGCAATTTACCACCTGGGTGCAGCTTTTTAGCCCAGTAATGCTTTTCACAGAGTAGAACTTTCCTGTAGTATATCAGTCTGATCCCGCCTATTACGGTCAGTCCAGCGCCGAAATACCAGGCAATTCCTCTCTGAACAAGGAACACAGCAACCCCAGACGATCGTTTCAGTCTTCATTGGGCCTTCATTCTCTTTCTCTTTTCACATTTATGTAAATTACTCTTGGGTCTCATTAAAAGAGTAATGGGTAAGCCAGACGTGGAGCCCGTGCACACATGCCCTTAGAGAGATACAACTGCACCTCACTGACGAGGCCCACAGAAGGCCGAAACGATCGTCTGGGGTTGTTGCTTCCCTTGTTCAGAGAAGAATTGCCTGGTATTTCGGCACTGGACTGTCATTGGGCAGGATCAGACTGATATGCTACAGGATATTTTTTCTCTGAAGGGGCATAGTGTGCAAAAAGAACCTGCACCCTGAGTTGCAAATATAAATGAACAGGCATGGAAGTTATTCTAGCTTTTGTTCTATCTCAGGAGTGCTGTTCTCTTTCTCTTTTCAAAATAATCCGATGGGCGGAGGATCACTCTTGCCATCTCTCAGCAATCCATATCCCAGGGGTAGAGAAGTCGTCAGACTTTTCATCCGGGGGAGCTATGGGGCACACCAGAATTGGATCTGATGGCGTCCCGTCAGAACGCCAAACTTCCTTGTTACGGGTCAAGGTCCCGGGATCCCCAGGCGGTACTGATAGATGCTCTAGCAGTGCCCTGGTCCTTCCACCGTTTCCTCTCCTCCCACGACTGGTTGCCAGAATCAAGCAGGAGAGAGCTTCAGTGATTCTGATAGCACCTGCGTGGCCACGCAGGACTTGGTATGCAGACCTAGTGGACATGTCATCTTTTCCACCGTGGACTCTGCCAATGAGGCAGGACCTTCTAATCCAAGGTCCATTCAAGCATCCAAATCTACTTTCTCTGCGTCTGACTGCTTGGAGATTGAACGCCTGATTCTATCAAAGCGTGGTTTCTCTGAGTCGGTCATTGATACCCTGATTCAAGCTAGAAAGCCTGCCACCAGGAAAATCTATCATAAGATTTGGCGCAAATATCTTTATTGGTGTGAATCCAAGGGTTACTCATGGAGTAAGATTAGGATTCCTAGAATATTGTCTTTTCTCCAAGAAGGATTGGAGAAGGGATTATCAGCTAGTTCCTTAAAAGGACAGATCTGCTTTGTCTATTCTTTTACACAAACGTCTGGCAGATGTACCAGACGTTCAAGCGTTTAGTCAGGCCTTAGTCTGGATCAAGCCTGTATTTAAACCTGTTGCTCCGCCATGGAGCCTAAACTTAGTTCTTAAAGTTCTTCAAGGGGTTCCGTTTGAACCTATGCATTCCATAGATATTAAGCTTCTATCTTGGAAAGTTTTGTTTTTAGTAGCTATCTCTTCGGCTCAAAGAGTTTCTGAGTTATCTGCTTTACAGTGTGACTCACCTTACCTTGTTTTCCATGCAGATAAGGTGGTTTTGCGTACCAAACCTGGATTCCTTCCTAAGGTTGTTTCTAATAGGAATATCAATCAGGAAATTGTTGTTCCTTCACTGTATCCTAATCCTTCATCAAAGAAGGAACGTCTGTTGCACAATCTTGAAGTGGTTCGTGCTTTAAAGTTCTACTTACAAGCAACTAAAGATTTCCGTCAAACATCTTCATTGTTTGTTGTTTACTCTGGTAAGCGGAGAGGTCAAAAGGCTACGGCTACCTCTCTTTCTTTTTGGCTGAAAAGCATCATCCGTTTGGCTTATGAGACTGCTGGCCAGCAGCCTCCTGAAAGAACTACTGCTCATTCTACTAGAGCAGTGGCTTCCACATGGGCTTTTAAAAATGAGGCTTCTGTTGAACAGATTTGTAAGGCGGCGACTTGGTCTTCGCTTCATACTTTTTCCAAATTTTACAAATTTGATACTTTTGCTTCTTCGGAGGCTATTTTTGGGAGAAAGTTTCTACAAGCAGTGGTGCCTTCCGTTTAAGTTACCTGTCTTGTCCCTCCCTTCATCCATGTCCTAAAGCTTTGGTATTGGTATCCCACAAGTATGGATGAATCCGTGGACTCGATACATCTTACAAGAGAAAACAGAATTTATGCTTACCTGATAAATTTCTTTCTCTTGTGATGTATCGAGTCCACGGCCCGCCCTGTCTGTTTAAGACAGGTAGTATATTTTTATTTTAAAAACTTCAGTCACCTCTGCACCCTATAGTTTCTCCTTTTTCTTCCTAGCCTTTGGTCGAATGACTGGGGGGGTGGAGCTAAGGGAGGAGCTATATAGACAGCTCTGCTGTGGGTGCTCTCTTTGCCACTTCCTGTTAGGAAGAAGAATATCCCACAAGTATGGATGAATCCGTGGACTCGATACATCACAAGAGAAAGAAATTTATCAGGTAAGCATAAATTCTGTTTTTTCCAAATTCTACAAATTTGATACTTTTGCCTCAGCTGAGGCTTCTTTTGGAAGAAAGGTTCTTCAAGCTGTGGTGCCTTCAGTTTAGGTCCGCCTGTCTTATTTTCCCTCCCTATTCATTCTGTGTCCTCTAGCTTGGGTATTGGTTCCTTCTAGTAATTAGAATGTTTTGTGGACTCTCTATGCCATAGGAAAGAAAGCTTACCTGATAAATTTCTTTCTTTCCGGACATAGAGAGTCCACAACCCACCCTTGTTTAAATTCAGACGACAGTTTCTTTATACAAACCTCAGGCACCTCTATATCCTTGTGTTACTCTTTTTCTGTTCCCTTCGGCTGAATGACTGGGGGTTATGGGTAAGGGAAGTGATACTTAACAGCTTTGCTGGGGTGCTCTTTGTTGCCTCCTGCTGGCCATGAGTGAATATCCAACTATGTTTTGTGGACTCTCTATGCCCGGAAAAAAAGCATAAGTTTAGTTTTTCTTTTATATACATATATACATACATATATACATACATATATACATACATATATACATACATATATACATACATATATACATACATATATACATACATATATATATATATATATTTCTCCTGTTAAGTGTGGTCAGTCCACGGGTCATCATTACTTCTGGGATATTAACTCCTCCCCAACAGGAAGTGCAAGAGGATCACCCAGCAGAGCTGCTATATAGCTCCTCCCCTCTACGTCACACCCAGTCATTCTCTTGCACCCAACTAATAGATAGGATGTGTGAGAGGACTGTGGTGATTATACTTAGTTTTTATATCTTCAATCAAAAGTTTGTTATTTTAAAACAGCACCGGAGTGTGTTGTTCCCTCTCAGGTAGAATTTGAAGAAGAATCTACCTGAGTTTTTTGTATGATTTTAGCCGGCGTAGTTAAGATCATCTTGCTGTTCTCGGCCATCTGAGGAGTGAGGTAAACTTCAGATCAGGGGACAGCGGGCAGGTTCACCTGCAAAGAGGTATGTAGCAGCATATTATTTTCTGAAGAATGGAATTGACTGAGAAAATACTGCCAATACCGATATAATGTAAGTTCAGCCTTAAATGCAGTAGTAGCAACTGGTATCAGGCTGTCATGTATGTATATTTACACTTCAGTATTCTGGGGAATGGCACTTCACTGGGATAATACTGCATGCACAAGACTCTTAGCCTAACTTGCAGTGGGAACGACTAGCAACAGGCTTTCTAATGACATTTCATTTATTTTATGTTAAACGTTTTGCTGGCATGTTAAATCGTTTAATTATCTGAGGTACTGGGTGAAAAATTGTTTTGGGCACTGTTTTTTTCCACTTGGCGGTCGTTTTATTTAATTTAAGACAGTTTACTAATCTTCCTCACTGTTGTGTGTGAGGGGGAGGGGCCTATTTTGGCGCTTTTGCTACGCATCAGAAAATTCAGTCACAAGTCTGTTTTCTT